>NW_026571515.1:33507919-33764763 GCF_026225935.1 Boleophthalmus pectinirostris | reverse complement strand
GATCCCATCAAGTGAAAATAGTTCACTTTAAAATCTGACATTGCTTGGCTGTCCATGGATGTTAGCAAAGTTAGTTATTTCTATGTTAGTTGAAGGTAGTCCTTCGTAACAGTACTTCATTTGTTTACCTGTTGCTAGTAACACTTTGTACGTCTCGTTTTTTTGTTGAAAATCAAACCACTAAACAGGACCATATATTGATCACAGGCTTCTGAAAATGTGCAGTTTAAATCTATTTTTTACTTGCGTTTTCTTGCATTTTTCCAGCATGATGTCACTGTAATGTGTAAATGTAGTGATTTATTCACTATTAACCATAAATGATTGTGCATTGAAATGTTTTTTTCTTTTGTCAGTTTCGCAGAGATCTGATTAAATCTATTCCACTGGTGTTGATCTCCATCCCTCCATTTGCAAATTATCTAGTTTTCGTCTTGATGTAAGTCTCCCATCTAAATAAATGTAATTAACAGTATGTTTAGGCAGGGCCTAAAGGGTTTCAAACACATCTGTCCACTTTTCTGACAGAATTAGTGGAAATTAACATGGCTGTAGCACCCCTCAAGGAATGAATATGAGCACGAGGTTTTTTAACAGGGTTTATTCAATCTTCACAACCCGTGAGAACTGGCAGCAAAGAAAACAATAAATAAAACATCAAAATCAATTCTGCACCTTACAATATAATACAATATAATAATAAAGCACACAAACCTCGTGGGCTGACATCCACGAGGGGGCTAATCGTTTATCTTGCTTCAAATTTCCTTCGTTATATACGGAGATATTCACATGTCCGCGGCAATGCGTTGACAGCAAGGTGCGCAGTTAATTAGGTTCGGGCGGAACTTTCTATTATACTTTGTTCCACATTGTGATTGACCACTAGATGGCGCAAAGTAAAATATTAAGACAAACGCGAAATTAATGGCAATACTGTGTGTGTGTGTGGGGGGGGGGGGGTTGAACATTACAAGTTTTTTTGTTTGTTTTTTTGTTGTTTTTTTTTGCCCTTTTTGCAAACAGTTCTTAAATACAGACAATGTACTTGATATTCTAATTTTGCTGATCTCCAAAATTGTGAAAATCACAAATTATTAATTTTTTGATACCAGTCCCACCTTGCTCTGACATCAAAAGCAAAACTTAACTGCATCCATTTCAAAAAAGGTCATATCTTTGGAGAGATATTATTTTTCTTTTGGTTTGTACTGTTTTTTTGTTTTTTTTTACCCAGAATAACTGTAACAACTGACATTACGGTTGTAATGATTTATTTATTTATTCATTTTTTCTTGAACAGGTACTTTTTCCCGCGGCAGATACTGATCCCTCATTTCTGGACACCACAGCAGCAGGTCACATTTCGGGGCATTTATCATTCAATGAGAGTGCAGCACTATCCCTCTGTACTGAGAGGACTGGAGCACTCAAACCGCAAAGTGAAAGATAAACCCTTACAAAAGAGCCTTAAAGACCTATATACTAAAGTAAGGGAAAGATTAACCTAATGATGAATTCTAAAACTGCATATATTTCAAAATATATATATATATCAACATGCATATATATCTAAAGCCTTCACTTTTCTATTGTATTTGGTTTAATTACAGGTGCAAAGTGGATCCACTCCCAAAGTGTCTGAAATCCTCGCTGTCCGTAGCCTTTTTTCTGGACCTCCTCTGGGCATAAAAAGGATGCGCACAGAACAAAAGGTTAGTCGAAGTGTCCCTATCAGGCTGATGTTTGCACTTTTTAGCCAAAAGGAAATTTTTTGCCTCGAAACAAGTACAGAATCTTGAGTTAGTGTAATTTAATAGTGTAATCACAAAACAGCAGTGCTTATCAGTTGCTCTGTATTTTAACATGAGCATTTGCAAAGGTCAGACTTAATCACCAAACAATCTGTTTTGTCCATAGACTGCATGCAGAAAATGTAATTAGAAATTTGTAGACTATGAAACCACAAATTGATGATCCTCTGGTATCCACTAACAATAAGAAAAGTTATCAGAAAATATGCAACTTGTGGTTTTGCAGAGACAGTTGAGTCGGCTGCTCTTCCTCACCCCTCACCTGCCTGTGTTCATGGTGGGTCGGAGACTGTACAGTCACGCTCTGGAGCTTCTGTACCTGGACCGTGCCCTGAGCCGCCTGGGCCCCCACCAGCTCAGTGACACTGAGCTCAGACAGGTGAGAACACTGAAAAAATGCTTTTTAAAACCATGTGTCAGAAAGGTCGATTAGAATTTGTAATATGATCGTTGGGTTGTTTGGTTGTGTCTATTAAACTTTATGTTAAGGCTGTGTAATTAATCAAATTTTAATTGAGATTGTGAGTCAGTTGTCAATTATCAATCTTATTAATGAAGAGGTCTACAGCCATGTACTGTAAATAATGTTTATTGATTTTTCTTTTGGATATTAAAAAAAAATATATATATATATAAACTTTGACTGAATTTTCATAAACACATATCAAAATCATTGCAAGTATTTAAAACAGAATTCATTGCGGATTGCAATGGAAATGCACTAAATCATTTTAAAAAGCTCAAATTATGTTCAGGGCAAATTGATCAACTCATCTTCCAGCTAATTAAAAAGATGAAATTTAGAACTACTTTTAAGTCGATGTGCATCTCAGTGCGTGCAGTTAATCTGTGGAACGGATTATCAGAAGAACTGAAGGTGTGTAGGAACCTTCTAGTTTAAAAAATGATTTAAAAAGAGAAACAATGAAAAAAATACCTGGAGGAGAGTGAGTGATGTCCTGAGCACAGAGCATGATGTCAGGGGGAGGGAGGGGGAGGGTCAGAGTGCTGGGCCAGTGTGGTGTCTGGATGAGTGTGTTTTTTTTTTTTTCTTGTCATGTATATTGCACATGTATAATTGAAATGCTGTTCTGTGAAGTGTGGGGGGGGGTTGGAAATGTTTACTTCATCTATCCCCTTTTCAAACCATGAATGTTTGTATTTGCACCTGTATTGTTATGTTGTCATGTGAATTGTATGTGCAGGTTTAAAATAACTAATTAACTAAATAACTAACTATTGTGCATGCTTGAAATAAATAACAAAATACAAAATTTAAACTTAATATTTCAAGGTCACACATTGATATTGCAAATAAATTTGATTCTTCTTTGTTCCCAGGCTTGTTATTTAAGAGGGCTTAATTCTGACAGCCTCAATGCTTACCAGTGTCGTGAATGGTTGTCCCATTGGCTTCAGGTTTCCTCTACTCTAAAAGGTAAATTTCTGTTCTGTTTAGTACAATAACACGAGAAAAAAAAATATGTTTTTTATCTTGTTATTTTTTTATTTTTTTTTTGCAGAGTCAGAAGTGTCATTGCTTTTGCACAACATTGTTTTTCTATCAGCCAACTATTCACACGGGCCAGACTACTCTGACAGGAAGGAAACTATCAGCATAAGCCAAGAATTTAAGCTTGAACAGTGTAAAGGTCCTAAACCTTAAAGGAGACATAAAATGCACAAAACAACTTTCAAAATTTTTTAACCATGTTTATAATGGTTTTCATTGATCATTATCTTCATTTAGAGTTGTATTTAGATTGATTCTTGCATGTTTGAGTAGTCCTGTATTGTTCAGCACTGTTCTATCCCTGCCCATGGCTCCGCACTTTTTCAAAAACAAAAATACATTATACAAACGTCCCTGCTTGCTATGGTAACTTGCAGTAGAGAATTAGTCTAACAGAAGTCATTGCACCTGTTTCTATTATAAAAGCAAGCAAGATTGCCGTTTACAATGAACAAAATGTGTGCCTAATATGTCTTCTTTAACCTTTTGTGTCTCTGTACATAAGGTGTATGTAAAGTAGAATCCAAAAACATTCTGTGTAATTACCAGGTGATTTTTACATTGTAACAGTTGAATGTTAAGTGGCATTTCACAACACAACATATTGAGATAGGCTTCAAAAGTTATAAATCAGATATTTTTGGCAAAAATATGCCATTTTGTTCAACAGCCATAGCCAAGTCAATATAAGTGTACGGTAACTGTAACTATAACTATAACTATACTACACCGTAAAATGACTACTGAATGAACCCTGACTCAATTAGTTAACATCTTAAAGTCACAATCTTGATAGATTTTGGGTATATTCTGAATTAATGGAATCTTTGCTTTTTGCTATTCACTGTTTTTGCTACTTGTGCCACACTATCTTGACATGTACGTATCATTACTTATCATAGAGATAAAAAAAAAAAAAAAAAAGGTAGTCGTCTTGAAAAATGCTTGCAGATTTCAAATAAGACATGCAAATTTGCTCAGACACATTCCAGTTATTTCACTTACCGTATATATTCATGACTCATAAATGCCTCCTTTGTTTACCACATGCACTGAATTGTTACATGCCTTTACCTCAAATGTATTATCATATTTTAAATATAGCTATCTTGCTTTGTATCTAAAAGCATTGACTTCAAGATAAAATTATTGGAAATTAGTCTCCTATACTACCAGTCAAAACTTTGGGCAACCTATCTCATTCAATGTTTTTTTTTTGTCTTTATTTTTATTACATTCTACATTTTGTATACACACAGAAAGCATCAAATAACCTGCAGCATATTATATATTCAAATACCCAAAGTAGCCACCCTTTGCTCCGTCGAAAAAATATTTTATATATTTTTTTACTACATAATTACACATATGCTACTTCATATATGTGATGTCTTCTGTATGTATACAAAATGTAGGAAGCAAAAATAAGGAACTGGCTTGTAATATATATTAATCTATGAGAAAACCATCAAAAAGCCGGAAGAAAAAAATTATCAAAAATAATAATTGAAACAAAAGGTGATATTTTTGCACTTGTGTGATTAATTTAGTCACCTTAAGTGCAATACTTAAACATTAACTAAGACATTTAAATCATTATTTTTCAGTATTAAAAATAATTTATATATTTATTCTTCTTAATATTGCTTGCCCCTACTTGTATCTTGTCTGCAACGTGAACAGCATGTGAAAGAAGAATTTTAGTGGTTTTGGGTTAAGAAACTAGAGGTTAGATTCGATTAAATATGTTGTGTAAAAGAATTACACAATTTGCAATGACATTCATGTTCTTAAGTGACTTCTGCTAGATGTTAAATAGATACTGACCATCCTTTGGTTAAAGTGCGACACAGCAGTTGGAGCTCTCTAAAAAGAAAGGCAGAAGCACTTTATTTGATGTTTACTTGAAATTGTTTGCGATTTACCTGCTTGTGCACTTACACAATATTTAATTTAATTTTCTGGGTCTGTTTGATCAAAGGCTTGGTGGCTTGGTTTGTGCTTTTGTCCATAAAGTACAATGCATTTCATATTCAGGTGTATATATTCTGTGAAATTATTCTTTTGAATGTATTTTTGTTGCTGTGCCAAATTATAAAATTGAAAACTTATTTTTCTGGTGTTTTGAGTGATTTTTGTGCTCAAATAAAACCACATTTTCCTTTAACAATTTTTAATAAAATAGTAAAGCAACCACCACAACCCAATAACCTTATAAAGTGTCTAACATAAAAGAATCTTTCCTCCTACACAAATATACAGAACTTGAAACTTTGAACTTGAAACTTGAAATACTTTGAACTTGAAACTTCTCAAAGGACCAATTAGAAGCATTTTTGTAACAATATTGGTAATGCAAAAGAAAATGTTTTGTGCAAAGTGCCGGTGAAATTTGAACATTGAAATGATCTTTTACGAAACTAGAATTTAAACGTTGAGTTAGGACAACAGTACACTACTAAAATCACATGACTTCATAGCCACTCCGAATGCCTCTCATCAGCAGGCAGGCAAACACCAAACCCAAAATCTAGAAAAAAATTAAATACATTGTTATTAATATGTTAAGTGTCTAATTTCTAAATATGTTTTACATTAAAGGTCTACTTTTTTAACTTATGATGGAGTCTGCTTTTCTCGACAAATATCCAATAGCTTTTCTGATCTCCTTTATAATGTTTCATACCTGGAGTCATGTTTTGTTTCATTTACACATGTTTGACACACAAACCCTGCAGTTATTTTGAGCTCTGGAGATGTAGACAGGCTAATAATAAAGGATTACTAAAACATGTGTGAATGAAACAAAACACAACACCAGGTACGTTTTTCAGGAGGTAACAACATTATCACATGGCTTAAAAGAGTTAATTTTGTATAATGCAGGACCTTTAAGCTTATTTATCTCTATGGATATGAGCATGTGGCACCAACCAGACTCATTTACAAGCCAGATTGGTAGAAAAGAATAAAAGTTAAAGTTAAATAGATAAATTTAATGCACTATTGTGAAATATTCCAGGCAAAGCAACTTGGTCTGGTGTCCTCCACATCTACCGTTTTGAAACTTCCCGTAGTTTCCCAAGTCTCCCTGCCTTTCAAAGACTCTGCAGCTTCACACGTCTCCATGGCACCTCAAGTCTCGTCGAAGTCTTTCAACAGCCGAAAGTACGACTTGTTTGAGAAGTCCATGATGCATCCCCAAGCGGTTGTTCCTTCTTTTGTCCCTGCAGACCCTCCAGCCATTGTCCTGAAAACTCCACCACAAAACCAGCAAAAACAGTATTCTCTTGGGACTTCCTCCCGAGAGTCTTGTTTGTCACACAGTCAGTCATTCACTCAGTACCTGATTACGGCTTTGTTGGTAACACTGTTTAAGGGCAAACTGATATTACGTCCTGAGAATAAGACTTACAAATTCATCTTGACTCGCTTAACTCAAAAAGCTTGGGAGCAGATAGAGCTATCAGACGATCAAGTTAAGCAAACTGAAAAGAACATGAGTCAAATAATTGATAGTGTAAGGAAAGTTCTTCTGGAATTATATGGCTCGAACACCGCAATGCTACAAAGTGCCTTGGATGAAAAGGACCATACATTTGAGGATAAGCTTGTACAATTGCTTCACTTTTACCTCCAGGTCCACAACAAGAAAAAGCCATCGCTGCTATCTCGCGCTTTTAGAGCCATCTCCAGATTCTTCTGCAGCTGCTGCTGCCCCAGTTGAGAAGAGTAGACCCAGCCCACTCCAGCTAATTAGTCCGAAGGGTGTGGAGAGGGAGGAACCCCTCTTTCCCTACATCCTTTGTACTAATTAGATACATTTCAGAGTTGGACCCCTCGTGTTCAGATCTAAAATCTGGATGAGGGGGGTGGAAACTCTAACTACAACCAAAAATAAAATAAGCAAGCGGCGATGATCGGCCCTCGCTCGAGCCTACGCCACGCCCACGCCACGCCGCACCTTGACCATGCTGAGCCCTGCACATGCCGTAACCCACGAACACACCTTACCCCTTGATTTAACTCCTAAATTAACCCTAACCCCTAAACCCACCTGAACTCTTAACTGTAGCTCTAACCTTAGGCCGAACTTACCATTAACCTAATCCTAACCTTAACCTGATCTTAACCGAACTGTACAATTTTTCTCATTTTGTATGTGCTGATTTTTTTTAAATCCAAGATGGTGGACTTCTGGTTTGGCAGGGGGGTGTGGTCACAATATACTTTTTTGTTCTTAGTCCCATGTTGCATCTGTGTACCAAATTTGGTTTGAGTACGTCAATGTTTTTGTTGGGACGTCCCATTGGCGAGGACTGATTTTTGACCTGTTCCCATGGCAACATGATGGGAGATGGAGTGTGGGCGTCAGTGACTTTTTTCATCAAGGCCACGTCATGAATGTGTGTACCAAATTTTGTATGTCTACGAAAAAGTAAAATTTTATTGTTCCATACAACCTCTCTAGGGGGCGCTATTGCAGCCATTTTAGATTTTATTATATAAGTCTGTTAATGGTCGGGGTGTCCACCAACAATTAAAGTTTGAGTGAAATCGGCCAAAGTTTGTGCAAATTATCAGGCCTCGAAGTTTGATGGTGGGCCCCAAAAACAAACCCGTAATTTGTCTTGTTGCCAGGGTAACACCGTTTGACCGTTTAAAAAGCTTTTAACAACTTTTAATGTCGCACTTGTCTAGATGATACAGAATGATTCTGGTGAGTCTGGGTCAAACTCCCTAGGACGAGTTCGTTCAAATATGAGGACAGGAAATTGCGTCGTCGGCGCTGTCTCGCAATCAGTCCAAATATGGCGGGCTTCCTGTTGGTTGCCTAGCAACCACGTAGGTTATATGACATCATCACATTCTAGAATCTACAAAGTTCAATTTCAAAGCTCAAGTTCAAAGCTCAATTTCAAAGCTTTGTGATTTCACTGAACACTTTGACTCAAAGCAAACAGAGTATATAAGGCTATGTCAAAAGCAACAGTTTTTGTTACTAATACTTTGGCTTGTTTTCTAATAGCTAATATCTAAAGCTACTTACTCCTCAAGTGCTTTTCCTGTGGATCATCATGTCTTTGAGAGATTTAAGAAATTTCACAGAAATGATGAGAGCGTTAAGATACCCTCGGCTGATATCAATGGAAAATTTTCGAACACCCAACTTTACCTTAGTAGCGGAAATTCTAATTTGGCTTGTGAAAAGATATGAGCCTCAAATGGATATTCCCACAGATGTGGATACAGAGTCAGACAAAATATTTTTCATCAAAGCTGTGGCCCAGTTCATGGCGACAAAGGCTCACATTAAGTTAAACACCAAGCGCCTCTATCAAGCTGATGGATATTCAGTTAAAGAGTTATTAAAGATCACGTCTATCCTATACAATGCTATGAAGACAAAGCAGTTGACCTTGGATGATCCAGCTGAGGAAGACAATAGCAAATTCAAGTTTGACCTAAGTTCTCGAATTGCAGATCTTAAAGCAGTACGACTGTTGGCATCAGAAGTCACCTCAAAAGGAGCATCTTTATATGACTTATTAGGAAAGGAAGTAGAGTTGAGGGAAATGCGAACTGCAGCAATTGCAAGACCTTTAGAAATAAATGAGACGGGAAAAGCACTAAGAGCCGCCATCAAAGAGGTTTTGGAAAATGTGGAGAAAACTAAAGAAATGCTGGGCAACGTTGTTTCTGATGAGGCGAGCCTTGATGCAAAGATCGAAAAAAAGAGACAGGAACTGGAGAGGAATCGGAAAAGGCTACAGACACTGCAGAGTGTGAGACCGGCGTTCATGGATGAATATGAGAAGATCGAAGAAGACCTTCATAAACAGTATAATATATATGTTGAAAAGTTCAGAAACCTTTCGTTTTTAGAGTCTCAGCTGGAAGAATATGACAGAATAGAACAAGAAAGATTCGAGGAAGCAGAAAGCACGTTAAGAATGATGCAACAGAAATTAAGGGAAGAAGAGAAAGACCTCATGAAGGGATCTTTGAAGGATGAGGAGTCTGATATTGATGTTCCAGAAGATGATGGTTCTGACAGCGACATTGAGGATAGCCGTCCCTCTAAGCTGTGCCCAACTAGAAATGGCTTCTTAGCAGGCAGAGGAGCCAGGTACTTTGGAAACATGCATGGTGGAGACAGCGCTGAGACTGAACGCAGTGAGATTGATGTGGAGAAGGATGAAGAAGATGAAGAGGAAGAGGAGGAAGAGAGCAGGGATTTGGAGGATGACAGTTTGGATGGACCACGTGGTGGTGCGCGATCAACCAAGGGAGGCATGAACCCTCCTTTGCTCGAAGAAAGTGACAATGATTTCTAAAAAACAACAAAACACATAAACCAAATAAAACATATACATATTTAAATTTGCTGTATATTCACAATATCACTGTTCAGGAATATCACTGTTACAATATTAAGTTCAAAAAGAAATATTGTATAAACATTGTTTTTTGTACATTTTGTTGTAGTTATATTTTTATATTTAACCTGTTTGTCTTAATTTTTTTTTTTTTTTTAAAGTAAAAAAAAAAAGAAATTAAAAATGGAAGTGCCAAGAGCAAACCGTCACAGTCAGCAAAATTTAATCTCTTCTGATGCTCTTTTAGAAATTGTAAGGAGTCACTTCAAAATTATCGGACCCGATGGCTGGGAGATGTTGTCCAGGGGTTCATGGGATATGCAGACCAAGCAGATTATCCTTTCCATGTTTGTCCAGATGGTACAAAATATCTCCACAAACCTTTTGAGGGTAGTCATCCCTGTCAGTGAAGTCAGGGTATGTACAAATGTAACGGAGTCGATGCGCGTGTTACCGACCATCACGGCGGTGCTCCAGGAGTCCATTGGTCTGGTATTTGCTCGTGCTCTAAACATGAGTGCCGTCCCTTCAGAGGTAGACATAAGCATTGAGTCTCAAGAACTCACTGCTATGATTGAGAATGAAGTTACCTACAAAGTCAACAGCGCCCTGTCAAACACATCCATCTTACAACAGCAAAGGTCTGTTATTGTGGTGGACTCCTCTTTGAGTAGCCCGAGCGTTGCTAGCAGCATAGTGGACAAAGCTCTAGTGTGTTTGAAGCACTGCTTAAATACACTGACCTGCGCTGGTGCAAGCAGAAATCCTGAAGCTACACCTGTGCCAGAGTCTGCCCACACACCAACAGCTGCCCATGTCTCTCTACGTTCCAGAGTTACCGTTTTGAAACTTCCCGTAGTTTCCCAAGTCTCCCTGCCTTTCAAAGACTCTGCAGCTTCACACGTCTCCATGGCACCTCAAGTCGCGTCGAAGTCTTTCAACAGCCGAAAGTACGACTTGTTTGAGAAGTCCATGATGCATCCCCAAGCGGTTGTTCCTTCTTTTGTCCCTGCAGACCCTCCAGCCATTGTCCTGAAAACTCCACCACAAAACCAGCAAAAACAGTATTCTCTTGGGACTTCCTCCCGAGAGTCTTGTTTGTCACACAGTCAGTCATTCACTCAGTACCTGATTACGGCTTTGTTGGTAACACTGTTTAAGGGCAAACTGATATTACGTCCTGAGAATAAGACTTACAAATTCATCTTGACTCGCTTAACTCAAAAAGCTTGGGAGCAGATAGAGCTATCAGACGATCAAGTTAAGCAAACTGAAAAGAACATGAGTCAAATAATTGATAGTGTAAGGAAAGTTCTTCTGGAATTATATGGCTCGAACACCGCAACGCTACAAAGTGCCTTGGATGAAAAGGACCATACATTTGAGGATAAGCTTGTACAATTGCTTCACTTTTACCTCCAGGTCCACAACAAGAAAAAGCCATCGCTGCTATCTCGCGCTTTTAGAGCCATCTCCAGATTCTTCTGCAGCTGCTGCTGCCCCAGTTGAGAAGAGTAGACCCAGCCCACTCCAGCTAATTAGTCTGAAGGGTGTGGAGAGGGAGGAACCCCTCTTTCCCTACATCCTTTGTACTAATTAGATACATTTCAGAGTTGGACACCTCGTGTTCAGATCTAAAATCTGGATGAGGGGGGTGGAAACTCTAACTACAACCAAAAATAAAATAAGCAAGCGGCGATGATCGGCCCTCGCTCGAGCCTACGCCACGCCCACGCCACGCCGCACCTTGACCATGCTGAGCCCTGCACATGCTGTAACCCACGAACACACCTTACCCCTTGATTTAACTCCTAAATTAACCCTAACCCCTAAACCCACCTGAACTCTTAACTGTAGCTCTAACCTTAGGCCGAACTTACCATTAACCTAATCCTAACCTTAACCTGATCTTAACCGAACTGTACAATTTTTCTCATTTTGTATGTGCTGATTTTTTTTAAATCCAAGATGGTGGACTTCTGGTTTGGCAGGGGGGTGTGGTCACAATATACTTTTTTGTTCTTAGTCCCATGATGCATCTGTGTACCAAATTTGGTTTGAGTACGTCAATGTTTTTGTTAGGACGTCCCATTGGCGAGGACAGATTTTTGACCTGTTCCCATGGCAACATGATGGGAGATGGAGTGTGGGCGTCAGTGACTTTTTTCATCAAGGCCACGTCATGAATGTGTGTACCAAATTTTGTATGTCTACGAAAAAGTAAAATTTTATTGTTCCATACAACCTCTCTAGGGGGCGCTATTGCAGCCATTTTAGATTTTATTATATAAGTCTGTTAATGGTCGGGGTGTCCACCAACGATTAAAGTTTGAGTGAAATCGGCCAAAGTTTGTGCAAATTATCAGGCCTCGAAGTTTGATGGTGGGCCCCAAAAACAAACCCGTAATTTGTCTTGTTGCCAGGGTAACACCGTTTGACCTTTTAAAAAGCTTTTAATAACTTTTAATGTCGCACTTGTCTAGATGATACAGAATGATTCTGGTGAGTCTGGGTCAAACTCCCTAGGACGAGTTCGTTCAAATATGAGGACAGGAAATTGCGTCGTCGGCGCTAAGTCTCACAATCAGTCCAAATATGGCGGGCTTCCTGTTGGTTGCCTAGCAACCACGTAGGTTATATGACTATCCGTTTCAGACGTCACTGCCCGTGCTGCAGCAACCAATCACAGATGAGTAACACTAGGAAGTATTTGTAGAGCTCCGCCTCCATGCCTAAGGGGGAGGGTTAGTTTTTTTACATTTGAATCTGGTTGCTCAGCAAATAAATTTATGTTACAATATAGCCGCAAGCAGCAATGATCATCCCTGGCTTGTTCCTATGCCGTGCTCACACCATGCTGCACCCTGGCCACACTGCCCCCTGCACGTGCCATACCCCACAAAGGCACCTTACCCCCTTGGTCTAACTCCTAAATTAACCCTAACCCCTTACACTAACCCTTAACCTTTACCTGAACTCCTAACCGGAGCCCTAACCCTAGGCCCAACCTTAACCCTTACCGTAACCCCTAATCTTAACTGAACCCTACCATTTTTCTCAATTTCTGTATGTGTAGATTTTTTTTTTAAAAAATCCAAGATGGGGTACTTCCGGATTGGCAGGGGGTGTGGTCACAATATACTTTTTTGTTTCTATTCCCATGATGCATCTGTGTACCAAATTTGGTTTGAGTACGTCAAAGATTTTGTTGGCAAGGATAGATGTTTGGCCTGTTGCCAGGGCAACATGACTGGAGATGGAGTGTGGGCATCATTGACTTTTTTCATCAAGACCAGGTCATGAATGTGTGTACCAAATTTTACATGTCTACAAAAAAGTAAAATTTTGCTGTTCCATGCAATTTCCCTAGGGGGCGCTATTGCATCCATTTTAGATTTTATTATATAAATCTGTTCAAGGTCGGAATGTCCACCAACAATTAAAGTTTGAGTGAAACTGGCCAAAGTTTGTGCAAATTATCATTCGTCGAATTTTCATGGTGAGCCGCAAAAACAAACCCAAAATTTGCACCATTGCCACGGCAACACCATTTGACCTTTAAAAAAGCTTTTAACAACTTTTAATGTCGCACTTGTCTAGATGATACAGAATGATTCTGGTGAGTCTGGGTCAAACGCCCTAGGACGAGTTCGTTCAAATACGAGGACAGGAAATTGTCCCTTCAGCGCCAGGTTGCACAATCAATCCAATATGGCCGACTTCCTGTTGGTTGCCTAGCAATCGCGTAATAAACTTTTTTGTTTCTATTCCCATGATGCATCTGTGTACCAAATTTGGTTTGAGTAAGCCCATGTTTTTGTTGGGACGTCCCATTGGTGAGGACAGATTTTTTACCTGTTGCCATGGCAACACGATGGGAGATGGAGTGTGGGCATCACTGACTTTTTTCATTAAGACCATGTCACAAATGTGTGTACCAAATTTTGTATGTCTACGAAAAAGTAAAATTTTATTGTTCCATACAATCTCCCTAGGGGGCGCTATTGCATCCATTTTATATTTTATTATATAAATCTGTTCAGGGTCGGGGTGTCCACCAACAATTAAAGTTTGAGTGAAATCGGCCAAAGTTTGTGCGAATTATCACTCATCGAAGTTTGGTGGCGAACCACAAAAACGAACGCGAAATTTGCACCGTTGCCACGACAACAGCGTTTGACCTTTAAAAAAGCTTTTAACAACTTTTAATGTCCCACTTGTCTAGATGATACAGAATGATTCTGGTGAGTCTGGGTCAAACGCCCTAGGACGAGTTCGTTCAAATACGAGGACAGGAAATTGTCCCTTCGGTGCCAGGTTGCACTTTCGATTCAATATGGTGGACTTTCTGTTGGTTGCCTAGCAACCGCGTAATATACTTTTTTGTTCCTATTCCCATGATGCATCTGTGTACCAAATTTGGTTTGGTTACGCCAAACTTTTTGCCAGGCGTCCTATTGGCGAGCACCGATGTTTGGCTTGTTGCCATGGCAACACAAAAGGAAATGGCATGGGGGCGTCATTGACTTTTTTGATCGAGACCATGTCATGAATGTGTGTGCCAAATTTTGTATGTCTACAACAAAGTAAATCTTTGCACTTTCATGCAATTTTCCTAGGGGGCGCTATTGCACCCATTTGAGATTTTCTTATATGAATCTGTTCAGGGTCGGGGTGTCCATCAACGATTAAAGTTTGAGTGAAATCGGCCACAGTTTGTGCGAATTATCACTCGTCGAAGTTTGCACCGTTTGCCCACGACAACACCATTTGACCTTTAAAAAAGCTTTTAACAACTTTTAATGTCCCACTTGTCTAGATGATACAGAATGATTCTGGTGAGTCTGGGTCAAACGCCCTAGGACGAGTTCGTTCAAATGCGAGGACAGGAAATTGCGCCTTCGGCGCCGTGTCGCTCAATTGGTCCAATATGGCCAACTTCCTGTTGGTTGCCTAGCAACCGCGTAATATATTTTTTTGTTTGGAATGACCAGACCTATCCACCACCCGAATTTCGTTTGTCTACGACAAAGTTGATTTTTCGGGTATAGCCATAGGCGCAATATATTTTGATTTTGCAGGGGGCGCTGTCACGCCATTTTTTTTAGTTTTTTGATGTGGAGTATTTGTAAATTCCTATTTTGGCGATCTTGAATTTTGTGCAAAATTTCGTGAGTTTTCGTCAGGGGGAAGTGTGTGAACTGTGCTCGGGGGGGGAGAAAAATAATAATTAAAGCCGCAAGTCTCCCATAGGCACGAAATTTTTGCGTTTTCCAGGTGGCGCTGTGTGTGCGCTGCACGAAACCTATATTTTATCGAATTTTTCGCCACTTCTGAATATTGTGCCAAGTTTGGTGAGTTTTTGAACGTGTTTAGGGGGTCAAATTAGAGCTCAAAGAGCAGAAGAATAATAATAAAAATATAGCCGCAAGCGGCGATGATCGGCCTCGCTCGAGCCTACGCCGCACCCACGCCACGCCGCACCTCGACCACGCAGAGCCCTGCACATGCCGTGCCCCACCAGTGCACCTTACCCCTTGATCTAACTCCTAAATTCACCCTAACCCCTAAACCCACCTGAACTGCTACCTGTGGCCCTAACCCTAGACCTAAAATTAACCCTAGCCCTAACCCAAAACCGAACCCTAGCCCTAACCCCTAATCTTAACTGAACCCTACCCCTTTTTCCTCAATTTCTATATGTGTTGAGATTTTTTTAAAATCCAAGATGGCGGACTTCCGTTTTGGCAGGGGGGCGTGGTCACAATATACTTTTTTGTTCCTATTCCCATGATGCATCTGTGTACGAAATTTGGTACAAGTTTTTGTTAGCATTAGCAATTACAGATGTCTGGCCTGTTTCCATGGCAACACAATGGGAGATGGCATGGGGGGCATGATTGACTTTTTTGATCGAGGCCATGTCATAAATGTGTCTACCAAATTTTGTATGTCTGTGAAAAAGTAAAATTTTACTGTCCCATGCAATTTCCCTAGGTGCTATCATGCCCATTTGAGATTTTCTTATATGAATCTGTTCAGGGTCGGGGTGTCCACCAACGATTAAAGTTTGAGTGAAATTGGCCAAAGTTTGTGCGAATTATCAGTCATCAAAATTTGGTGGCGAGCCTCAAAAACGAACCTGAAATTTGCACCATTGCCACGACAACACCGTTGGACTTTTGAAAAAGCTTTTAACAACTTTAAATGTCCCACTTGTCTAGATGATACAGAATGATTCTGGTGAGTCTGGGTCAAACACCCGAGGACGAGTTCGTTCAAGTACGAGAACAGGAAAATGTCCCTTTGGCACCAGGTCGCACAATCAGTCCAATATGGCGAACCTTCTGTTGGTTGCCTAGCAACCGTGTAATATACTTTCTTGTTCCAATTCCCATGATGCATCTGTGTACTAAATTTGGTTTGGATACGTCAAAGTTTTTGTTGGGCGTCCCATTGGTGAGGGCAGATGTTTAGACTGTCGCCATAGCAACACGATGGGAAATGGCATGGGGGCGTCATTGACTTTTTTGATTGAGACCATGTCACAAATCTCTGTACCAAATTTTGTATGTCTACAACAAAGTAAATTTTTGATGTTCCATGCACTTTCCCTAGGGGGCGCTATCATGCCGATTTGAGATTTGCTTATATAAATCTGTTCAGGGTCGGGGTGTCAATCAATGATTAAAGTTTGAGTGAAATCGGCCAAAGTTTGTGCAAATTATCACTCGTTGAAGTTTGATGGCGAGCCGCAAAAACAAATGCGAAATTTGCACCGTTGCCACGACAACACCGTTTGACCTTTAAAAAAGCTTTTAACAACTTTTAATGTCGCACTTGTCTAGATGATACAGAATGATTCTGGTGAGTCTGGGTCAAACGCCCAAGGACGAGTTCGTTCAAATGCGAGGACAGGAAAATACGCCTTCGCCGCCGTGTCGCTCGATTGGTCCAATATGGCTGACTTCCTGTTGGTTGCCTAGCAACCGCGTAATATATTTTTTTGCTTGGAACGACCAGACCTATCCACCACCCGAATTTCGTTTGTCTACGACAAAGTTGATTTTTCGGGTATAGCCATAGGCGCAATGTATTTTGATTTTGCAGGGGGCGCTGTCGAGCCATTTTTTTGAGTTTTTTGATGTGGAGTATTTGTAAATTCCTATTTTGGCGATCTTGAATTTTGGGCAAAATTTCGTGAGTTTTCGTCAGGGGGAAGTGTGTGAACTGTGCTCAGGGGGGTGAGGAAAATAATAATAATAATAATAATAATAAATAATAAAAACCCGAACAGTAACAATATAGTGCCACCTACGGTGGCACAATATATATCATTGGAAAGGGCTCACGTCCAGTAACGCACCCATGGGGTTCATTGTCACTGAACTCGCCACACATGGCGCTCAAACTTAAAAAGAAACTCGAGAACAATAACAATATAGGGCCACCAATGGTGGCACATATATATATCAGTGGAAAGGGGGCGTGTCCAGTAACCCGGGCGGGCTATTGTCAATGACCAGCGCGTTGCGCTCTGTTTTTGCGGGCGCACTTGACATCGTGCACTTCGTGCACGATGTCAAGTGCGCCCTACATTTTGGTGTGAAGGATTACAATTATGCCGCTGACGCGGCCCACGGGCAATGCCAGTCTATACTACTGGATGCCATGAGTGTCACTATTGAGTGGCACTGAGTGTTTGATAAGGGGAGAGCGCTTCGCGCGCTCTGTTTTCGCGGGCGCACTTGACATGGTGCACTTCGTGCACCATGTCAAGTGCGCCCTACGTTTTGGGGTGAACGATTACAATTATGCCGCTGACGCGGCCCACGGGCAATGCCACCGTGCCATGTCAGCGGGCACCAGTCACTGACATGAGTGTGAGTGTGTTTGGAAAGGGGAGAGCGCTTCGCGCTCTGTTGCGTGTGCTTCGCACACGCCTTCCCGCAGTGCTTCGCACTGCTGAACAGTAACAATAGGCCCTACGCCACCCATGGCGCTCGGGCCTAATAAAATTATAATAAAAATTCAAGCAAAAACAATATATCCGAAAACATTAGAAGAACATATACATTTTTTGAAAGCTCTCGACCTTCCCCACGTGACCGTGGGGTCATTGGTGAGTGACGGGCGCATCTGGACCATCTCGTCGGGGTCACCCCCTGACCTCCCATTGACTTCCATTCATTTTAGCAGAAGTAAATATGGCTCAGGCCTTGGGTGTGGGTTACTGGGATACTGCTGTTCGTGCTGGGGGCGACCGAGGACATAGTTGCATGTCGTCGTGTCGCATTCGGCCATGCGCACGTCGCTCCCCATTCGCTCCGCTTAGCGGAAGCAATAGGCCCTACGCCCTGTCGGGGCTCGGGCCTAAAAATACCTGGAGGAGAGAGAGTGATGTACTGAGCACAGAGCATGATGTCAGGGGGAGGGAAGGGGAGGGTCAGAGTGCTGGGCCAGTGTGGTGTCTGGATGAGTGTGTAAGTGTTTTTTTTTTCCTTGTCATGTATATTGCACATGTATAATTGAAGTGCTGTTTTGTGAAGTGTGGGGGGGGATTGGAAATGTATGCGCTTTACTTCATCTATCCCCTTTTCAAACCATGAATGTTTGTATTTGCACCTGTATTGTTATGTTGTCATGTGAATTGTATGTGCAGGTTTAAAATAACTAATTAACTAAATAACTAACTATTGTGCATGCTTGAAATAAATAACAAAATACAAAATTTAAACTTAATATTTCAAGGTCACACATTGATATTGCAAATAAATTTGATTCTTCTTTGTTTCCAGGCTTGTTATTTAAGAGGGCTTAATTCTGACAGCCTCAATGCTTACCAGTGTCGTGAATGGTTGTCCCATTGGCTTCAGGTTTCCTCTACTCTAAAAGGTAAATTTCTGTTCTGTTTAGTACAATAACACGAGAAAAAAAAAAAAGTTTTTTATCTTGTTATTTTTTTTTGTTTTTTTGCAGAGTCAGAAGTGTCATTGCTTTTGCACAACATTGTTTTTCTATCAGCCAACTATTCACACGGGGCCAGACTACTCTGACAGGAAGGAAACTAGTCAGCATAAGCCAAGAATTTAAGCTTGAACAGTGTAAAGGTCCTAAACCTTAAAGGAGACATAAAATGCACAAAACAACTTTCAAAATTTTTTAACCATGTTATAATGGTTTTCATTGATCATTATCTTCATTTAGAGTTGTATTTAGATTGATTCTTGCATGTTTGAGTAGTCCTGTATTGTTCAGCACTGTTCTATCCCTGCCCATGGTTCTGCACTTTTTCAAAAACAAAAATACACTATACAAACGTCCCTGCTTGCTATGGTAACTTGCAGTAGAGAATCAGTCTAACAGAAGTCATTGCACCTGTTTCTATTATAAAAGCAAGCAAGATTGCCGTTTACAATGAACAAAATGTGTGCCTAATATGTCTTCTTTAACCTTTTGTGTCTCTGTACATAAGGTGTATGTAAAGTAGAATCCAAAAACATTCTGTGTAATTACCAGGTGATTTTTACATTGTAACAGTTGAATGTTAAGTGGCATTTCACAACACAACATATTGAGATAGGCTTCAAAAGTTATAAATCAGATATTTTTGGCAAAAATATGCCATTTTGTTCAACAGCCATAGCCAAGTCAATATAAGTGTACGGTAACTGTAACTGTAACTATACTACACCGTAAATGACTACTGAATGAACCCTGACTCAATTAGTTAACATCTTAAAGTCACAATCTTGATAGATTTTGGGTATATTCTGAATTAATGGAATCTTTGCTTTTTGCTATTCACTGTTTTTGCTACTTGTGCCACACTATCTTAACATGTACGTATCATTACTTATCGTAGAGGAAAAAAAAAAAAGGTAGTTGTCTTGAAAAATGCTTGCAGATTTCAAATAAGACATGCAAATTTGCTCAGACACATTCCAGTTATTTCACTTACCGTATATATTCATGACTCATAAATGCCTCCTTTGTTTACCACATGCACTGAATTGTTACATGCCTTTACCTCAAATGTATTATCATATTTTAAATATAGCTATCTTGCTTTGTATCTAAAAGCATTGACTTCAAGATAAAATTATTGGAAATTAGTCTCATATACTACCCATCAAAACTTTGGGCAACCTATCTCATTCAATGTTTTTTTGTCTTTATTTTTATTACATTCTACATTTTGTATACACACAGAAAGCATCAAATAACCTGCAGCATATTATATATTCAAATACCCAAAGTAGCCACCCTTTGCTCCGTCGAAAAAATATTTTATATATTTTTTTACTACATAATTACACATATGCTACTTCATATATTTGATGTCTTCTGTATGTATACAAAATGTAGGAAGCACAAATAAGGAACTGGCTTGTAATATATATTAATCTATGGGAAAACCATCAAAAAGCCGGAAGAAAAAATTATCAAAAATAATAACTGAAACAAAAGGTGATATTTTTGCACTTGTGTGATTAATTTAGTATAGTCACCTTAAGTGCAATACTTAAACATTAACTAAGACATTTAAATAATTATTTTTCAGTATTAAAAATAATTTATATATTTATTCTTGTTAATATTGCCTGCCCCTATGTGTATCTTGTCTGCAATGTGAACAGCATGTGAAAGAAGAATTTTAGTGGTTTTGGGTTAAGAAAGTAGAGTTTAGATTCGATTAAATATGTTGTGTAAAAGAATCACACAATTTGCAATGACATTCATGTTCTTAAGTGACTTCTGCTAGATGTTAAATAGATACTGACCATCCTTTGGTTAAAGTGCGACACAGCAGTTGGAGCTCTCTAAAAAGAAAGACAGAAGCACTTTATTTGATGTTTACTTGAAATTGTTTCCGATTTACCTGCTTGTGCACTTGTGCAATAATTAAATTTTCTGGGTCTGTTTGATCAAAGGCTTGGTGGCTTGGTTTGTGCTTTTGTCCATAAAGTACAATGCATTTCATATTCAGGTGTATATATTCTGTGAAATTATTCTTTTGAATGTATTTTTGTTGCTGTGCCAAATTATAAAATTGAAAACTTATTTTTCTGGTGTTTTGAGCTCAAATAAAACCACATTTTTTTCCTTTAACAATTTTTAATAAAATAGTAAAGCAACCACCACAACCCAATAACCTTATAAAGTGTCTAACATAAAAGAATCTTTCCTCCTACACAAATATACAGAACTTGAAATACTTTGAACTTGAAACTTCTCAAAGGACCAATTAGAAGCATTTTTGTAACAATATTGGTAATGCAAAAGAAAATGTTTTGTGCAAAGTGACGGTGAGATTTGAACATTGAAATGATCTTTTACGAAACTAGAATTTAAACGTTGAGTTAGGACAACAGTACACTACTAAAATCACATGACTTCATAGCCACTCCGAATGCCTCTCATCAGCAGGCAGGCAAACACCACACCCAAAATCTAGAAAAAAATTAAATACATTGTTATTAATATGTTAAGTGTCTAATTTCTAAATATGTTTTACATTAAAGGTCTACTTTTTTAACTTATGATGGAGTCTGCTTTTCTCGACAAATATCCAATAGCTTTTCTGATCTCCTTTATAATGTTTCATACCTGGAGTCATGTTTTGTTTCATTTACACATGTTTGACACACAAACCCTGCAGTTATTTTGAGCTCTGGAGATGTAGACAGGCTAATAATAAAGGATTACTAAAACATGTGTGAATGAAACAAAACACAACACCAGGTACGTTTTTCAGGAGGTAACAACATTATCACATGGCTTAAAGAGTTAATTTTGTATAATGCAGGACCTTTAAGCTTATTATCTCTATGGATATGAGCATGTGGCACCAACCAGACTCATTTACAAGCCAGATTGGTAGAAAAGAATAAAAGTTAATTGAATAAAAAGTTAAATAGATAAATTTAATGCACTGTTGTGAAACATTCCAGGCAAAGCAACTTGGTCTGGTGTCCTCCACATCTCCTTCAGAAAAGTTACACAGTGCACCTTTAATGCCCAAAATGTATGTGCATTTTTAACTTACTTGCAAGACCGCAATGACCAAAGCTGCAACTATGATCCACTTGACATTGGCCTTGAGTACGGCCTCCACAGCTTGCTGACAGCCCTGTACAAAACAGATTCAAATAAACCAACTGTTCCTCAATGTAATAAACACTGAGCTTAGCCACTCAAGAGGAGCAGAGGTCCGTGACACATGACCCCCTCTGAACCAAGAATGGCATGTTCACCAACAACTGTGGTCCAGCTGCCACAGGCCCCACAAAACCACAACTCAAAATATGAAACATGTTCAGGCAACAAGAACTCGCCTAATGGTAATTTTATATGTCTCTATATGTGGATTTAATCACATTTCAACTTAATTTTGTGTTTTTTTTCTATTTAGCGCTAAAAGATTAATTTATTTAATCAGATGAAAAAGAAAATCTAAATAAAATTGTATTAAATTTAACTGC
Organism: Boleophthalmus pectinirostris; assembly: GCF_026225935.1. NCBI lineage: Eukaryota > Metazoa > Chordata > Actinopteri > Gobiiformes > Gobiidae > Boleophthalmus > Boleophthalmus pectinirostris. Next base: position 33,742,571 of record NW_026571515.1, on the reverse strand, counting down.
ACAGGCCTCACAATTTAAACAGCTTAATAAATTTCAAAGGCTTCAAGTATTAAGAAAATGTATAACCACCTTTGCAGAGAATTAAGCACTGTATTCATGTGGTCTTATGATCTGTATAAAGTAAAGCCTGCTGAGCCACATGTTTTGGCCTCAACCATGCTGTTCTAAAATGCATGTGATTTTTATACTATTTTTGCTAATCATTTAGTTCAAGTTCCTGGGCTGTTTAAAAAGTGAACTGTGGATTAAATCATGAAAAAATCTAGCCGAATATTATCACATTTTTCAAATTTGTCTTTTGTGCGTAAATGATTCAGTTCTAGCATCTCTGTACCCTTTGAAAGACTTTGGAGGCATCGCTCATGGTTCCCTGTCCGCAGCCCTGACTCTTGGAGATGCAGCACGAGTCTGGCACAGTGTCTCCCTCCTGAGTGTAACTTCTCCAGTCGGCCGAGCTGTTCACACCACAGCACTTCAACTGGAAAAACACAAAGAAAAGGTTCGCAAAATTAAAATCAGCCACTTAAGATGTATATCCAATACTCTAACAACCCTGGTAAAACTATAAATACTTTTGGAGGCAATCCAGAGATGCAAATGCAATGTCAACAGTGTTTATGTCCTGGTTGTGGCCCAGTTTTGTCCTGATGTAGGCTTTGTTGAGGTCTCGTTCTAATTCAGTTCAAGTTTCAGTTTAGTCCTACTTTTGAAGGCGATCTGTGTGTAAACTATATCTCTTGTATCAAATGTAAATAAGTCAAAACTAACAGAATGCAGAGTGTTGAGTGAAGGTGGAGTCTCAGTAAACTCACGTCTTGTTGAAGTTTGTCCACTGCATCTCTGAACTCGGGACTGCTTGTGTTGTAGTTTGAGATCATGTCAGCAAGGCTGTCCTTGACCACATCTGTCACCTACACATGGGCACAACAGTCAGAATAAAAACATTATACATCTGCAGCAGGTAGAGGTTGGCTTCATATTGATAAAGAAAAAATAGATGATAACGATAATACTGAAACTGTCACTGTCACATAACTATCAGCCAATAACTATAAAGCAGGATTATCACAAAAAATATCCTAAATGTACAATATAAAGTAAAAGAAAAATTAAATAAATAAATAAATATATATATATACACACACACACACACACCCACACACACACACACACACACACACTGGTGGATGATCTGATTTAAATAAAACAAATTGGTAGTGTAACATTCCATACTGCATTTTTGTTTATAACTGCACAATGTCAATTTAAGACTCCATATCTATAGAAGGTTGTGCCACACGTACTTTGCCTCTGTAAATGTATCCAACGATAGCAGCTGCGATTTCTGCGATGATGATCAGACTCATGAGGATGGAAAACTGAAAAACACAGATTATTATTACAGATTCTAAACAGATTATTCATACATTTATTGTGCAGGAAAACTTTGAGAAATAATACATTTCACCCATGTTAAGACGCATGCAGTCACATGTGTATGGTATGCATTAGCAAAACAGCCACTGCTCAACTGTGATATTAAAATGATGAATTTCATTTCAAATTTTGATAGTGGCCATATTTGTGAGCCACGCTTTCGGTAAATAGGTCTCTATGTGTCTCTGTAGTGTCTCTTCCACACGAGTGAAGGGAGCATGTTCCAAAGCTACAGCTCGGAGCACTCAAGTGAAGAAACCTCCGCTCAGCTGTTATGGACACTCACTGAGAGTTTAGTGGAAGTGTGGAGGAAAAAGAAAGGAGCAACTGGTTTGAATAAGGGCCTCACTGTTGTGTCAGCCTACTGGCCCAAAAGCAGTGTAGGGTAGTCTGCTCTCCTTCTTGGAGTCCCTGGGAGGGGTATAGGACAGCACACAACCGAGGACTCCACGGTTCTACAGGGGCATTTTGAAAGTGCAATTTCTACTATATAGTTTTACAGTCCCTCCTTAATATCACATTTTGAGGTTAATACTCTCAAATTCAAGTATAGTTACAGTCCAACATAAATGTTTGTTGCACTGCACTTTCAATAACCTTGCAGTGGCTTTGTAAACACTGACATTGGACCTGTGGTGTGCTGTGTTGTGTGTTACCATGGTAATCATGCAGAAGTTCTCCTTCCAGGCACCACAGCAGCCGAAGAAGGCGATGAGAAAGACGATGACTCCAAGAGAGATGAGGAGGATAGGAGCTCCAGAGGCTGAGGCATCTTTAATATTAAGAGTGTTGTGTAGAGAGACCTGCACCAGGACACCAACCACGATCAGGGCAATGCCACACAACTGCACAGAGGAGCAGAGAAAAAGGAGTTAGAATGAGTGATATTCATACAAAGGCTCTGAATGACAAATGGGAAAATGACAAAAAAAAATCTCATCTGTGGAGTCATCACTTATCTGATATCTGTCACCAACATACATCAGTCAGTTTAAAAATATATTGAATAACGTGTCACCAAGTGTTTTTGATAATCAGGTTTCTTGTCGTGTTATCAGATTTTTACTGCCCATATAAATGTACAGGATGGAGATTTATAAGACGCTTTGTGAGGTGACTGAAAGAAACTATACTGAATCAAGGTTGAGGCCATTTGCTCTCAAGGTAATTAAAAGCTGATGATTAACATTTCTCAGTAAAGTCTAAGGGTGTAATGATATCCAAGTCTCACGATACGATATTGTCATGGTATAAACCTCATGGTATAATATTTATTGCTATATCATGGTCACGATATGGTGGAGAGGCTAACGATAAGGAGGTAACAATATCCAAATCTCTCGGTACGATATTTTTACAATATACAATACATCTAATGGTACGATATTTATTGCGATATTTTGTGGAGTGAATATGCTACTTTTTTCTCTTAAAATGCCTTGACAAGACTTAATCCAAACAACTAAGGCTTAAAAGTGATCATAACTGTTATTTCTTCTTGTAGTCTGCACTGAAATGGAGCAAAGGATCATGGCCTATGTAGTTCCCACTGTCTTTTTTTTAGCGACTGCTGCACCGTAACTCTTAATTTAAGCAAAGAGACTTGTAATTCAATATATTGTGATGGCCCACAATATTATTGTGAGAACTCTGACGATACGATATCACGATATTTCTGTTATTGTTACATGCCTTGTAAGGGCTACATAATAACTGTGTGTGTAAGATAATTAGAAGTTCCAGATAAAATCTACAAATCTTTATTTGTATAATCTCTTAAAATACTCAAATAAGTCTCCAATCAATTTTTCACACCAGACTCAGCTCCTGTAAAATGTCTTGAGAATGAAAAAGATGGCTGTCATTAATGAAACCAAAGTGCAAAATAAGCCAGAGTTGGACAAATACACAATGAGCTTTAAAGAACAGGCTAAATCTGAGGTCAGAGATAGAAAAATATATAAATAGGTAGTAATCTTTCCCATGTACTTTAATTCATAGTGCAGATAATTGTGAATCATTGAATATGTAGGGAGGATTTCTTGTTAACAAAATGTTGACATCTCTGACAGAGGATGACTTTGTCCAGGCTTAAGGTTGTGTAAGAATGAGGGGTTGACACACTTTACAACATAGTGGCCTTACTCAAAACCTCTCAGTGTCAAAATAAAAAAGAAAAGGGATGCGGAAGAGTTAAGTTCCTGTATCTGAAACAAATGCCACTGACATAATAATTCTAAAGCAAGATTATCTCAAAAACTATTCTAAATGTATAATATTGTTAAAAAATTACTAAGAATAACTCAGATAAATAGGTCTGTAATAAATAATTAGTTTGTATCTATAATCTGTTGTAAAAGTTACTGACTACTCCAAGCTTATGGTACTACAAAAAAATAAACAAAAAAATCCCCACAATCCCCATTACACATGCAATGTATAAACTCAAAATATATTGTTCCAGCTTTCCCATATTGAACGATAAGTCAATATAGTAGTCATCGTGACAGGCCTACTTGTATCAGTCTGAATGAAGAAATACAACATTGAATAGCCATGGTCCTGGGATGTGTGTGTAACAGTGAATCCTTTTTAAACACGGGAGTGTTTAAAAAACTGTTTAATCAAGAAGACGGTCTTGGATCAATTATAAGGCAAATAGGAACCAGAGCCTTTTATTGACAGTACATCATCTTGACATGGCCAATTTGCAAGGCTTAATCTACTTTTTAATTGAACTGGAACTGAAGTTGTTCCAATATAATCTGTAAAGTGATCAATACTTCAAAAGTAAAGTAAATGTATGTAAATGTAAATGTGAAGTAATGTAAATGTGCATTGTACATTCATATTTTTTCTTACAATAAACACTGTATGTTGTAGTTAGAATGCTGTTTTAAAAATACATCACGTTAAATAAAGTAGGTCACATAATCTATCTGTGGTAATCTCCTCAAATCTGCTGTAGTGTATAAAGGTTTTTCTTTTTGTTTAGCTATTGTGTTTAAGACTTCCAAATAAATCTTATTTATTATAATATTTTCATTACTCTTTGCCACACAATAAAGGGAACACAAACATTGTGCCACTTCCAAAACAAATAAATGTCAATCATTAACAGTGAATAAAATATATAAGTTATAAAGTCTATAGCCCACTAAGCCCAGCAAACTACCTGGCTATTCAAAAAGCGTTTCCATACTTGAGGAAACAGCTGATATACCAAACATTTATTAACAAGATGCTTTAGGTATATAGATAGTAAATATGTTTTTTGGGGAGAAATAAATAGATAGATGAAATGATGTAGACATTTCTGACCCATTACCTCGTGGGGAAGCTGATGACTGTCACAAATCATGAGGTAATGTTGTAAGAATAGCAACATTCATTCTTGATCAATACTACTATTAACGTACTATTACTAAACATCCTATTACTGTGTTATGATGATCAAAAACATACCCGGAGTTGTGTTTTGTTTCAATTCACACATTTGAATACACAAAGCCTGTATACTTTTTTTCTCTCTGTTCCACTTTGTGATGTCATGTGGTAATACATGATATACTGTGTTTTAAACTCTATACACCTTCACTAGAATCATTTGGATAACTTCAGCCCTCGAACTGGCCATGCCTACTGAACTAAAGGTAAAAGGAGCTATTAACTTCAAAAGTACCACTAAATTACATCATGGAGTGGAACAGAGCATTATGAACTTTGGTGTAGACAGAATAATTAGCCAAAATTACTTAAACATGTATGAATCAAACAACACAAATTCAGGTATGTTTTTGAGGAGGTAAGAGCATTATAACATGGGTTAAAGCTCACAAGAGTCCATTTTGTGTAACATTAATTGCTAATCCATTATCATAGTACAAGACACATGTACAAAATAAAGCCAGCTGAAGTGGAGTATAGCCCTACTAAAACCACATTGGTTTAGTGGCCAGTGTGCCATGCTTGAATACAGACCACTCCCTCAGGGTAAATATTTGGTTATCACTCAGGTATAAAGCTAAAAGCGTAATGTGTAAGAGCAGGAACAGAGCCAGTTTACAAAGCAACACAATACATCACAGAATATATAACAAAACTATATCTACTATTAACATATGCTTTGAATGATGATATCTGAAACTAAAATATTCTCAGCAGTGACAGTTTTGACATGATTATAATTAAAACAAGAGAATACAATAGTTGCTATTGGCTACAATAGTAAAAGAAAAAGAAAAAACAAAATTCAAGACAATAAAGGTTGGGAACCACTGACTGAAAACATTTTGTGGTTTAATGTTAGTTATGCAAATAAATAATATAAACCAATCTTTTTTAAACATTACTATCTATTGGTTTCAGAATGATAAAACCTTTGGATTGCTGCCATAGAAATGAACTATTTAAAACAAAATATTATATACCTTTTGAATAGTGAAAAGTTCTTAAAATGTCGCCTTTAAATGAGAAGCTAAAACCCATGAGTACCGCTTTAGAACAGACAGGAATAACTAAAGTCCTGTACAGGAATAAAAACAAGATCAACAACTTAACTCAATTAACCTCTTTTTGCTGCTAATGTGTCAGTTGGTCAATTTGTGAAGATGTTAAACTTGGTATCATTTTTCTAATTTCCCTGAGATATTAACCAATAAACCAGGCCAAACATTAAACTCTTGACCTTCTCTGCATCAAGGTTTTAAACAGTGCTTTGAAATCGTATGATGTTCACAGTCTAGAGGTTTAGAGTGAGAAACAAAAGATATGAACTCTTTTACAACAATGTGTCACATGGTTACACTACTCAAATCCAGTCATAAGACAAGCATACATCATCGCCGCCTCAGCTGTGTGTGCTCAGATAAGGTCACAGCAGGAAGTAGCTTGTGGTTTTTAGGATATGACCAGTGAAAACCTTCAGTTCTATTAGTAAAACACACACATACACAATAGAACTTATACTGTGTCTTTCCTATTTTACATTTGTAGAAAGTTGAATTGTGGGTAAAATCTATTTGCACTAATAATAAACAAAATGTGTAATAAAAAGTAAATTCTTTTCTAAAATGGCACTTACACTATTTCTGTAACTTGACTAAGCTACACTGGTTTTTAAATTATGAATCCCAAAACATTACTAATAAATGAATTTTTCAAAGTCCTTCATTTTTGATAGTACATACCGGTAACTGTTTAAAACAATGAGGACTACAACAAACCTGAAATATGATTTTCTTTGTAATTGACTATCCCTATTTACTCTCCTTTTTTCAGATAAGAGCGGAAACTCCAGGACCAAAAACAGAGGCCAGGATGTTGAAAAGAACAACATCCAAAATCTTATCAGACTAGTTTGCTTGTTTTCATGGCCTAGTTTCCTTGAATTTGACTGTGAATTGTTTTATCACAAAAAACATGATTTTACTTACCCAGAAAATAAAGTTGAAGAAAAAAACGAGGTACTTGACCAACTTCAATCCACCCTCTACAGGCATGACTAGTTTGTATCAGTAGTCTGGAAAAAACAGAAACAGCTGTTATAACACATTTACTGGATCATTACATTCATAACAGTTCGATCGCCATATGGAAAGATTACACGGAGATACTGTATATTCATGGGATTCAAGCTATGGCAACGGTCCTCTACTTTTAAAGCAACTACACAAGTCAAATGAGGAAAGAATCATTTGTTCGAAGCCGTTGAATATTTAACATTATAACAATTCAGATATGCGTCATCATGAACACATTTCAGCCTGTCTATGGGAGTGGATCTCCTTGAGGTATATTTTTCCACACATGGGTTGAGATTTTCCTTTCTAAACTGCTGGGTTGTCCTGGGACATTCTTCTATTTGTCTGCTTCATTGTTGCACTATAGCTTTTATTCTCTTTTTGATCAAATTTCAAAAGTAGTGTTGTGAATTGGGCCATTCAAGCAAAATTACAAGAGAAATTAACATGGACAAGTTGGAAAAACATAACTTTAACTTGATTTGATGGTACGTTTAGAAAGGCTACACCTCTGTTTACTAAAGTGTTATGTTTCTGATCAAGAGGCAGCTTAGATAAAAAGATAAACAACTAAAATCTTCGTTTCTTTTGCTTGACTTTTTCCATTTTGACTTTAAAGTTTCAGTCAGCGGCATTTTAAAGTAGCAGTTGTCACGGACGAGGAACCGTTAATCAAAGCGAACAATAAGCGCTTTGTTACAGGCCAAATGACTAAATAAAACCAAACACATTCGTCTTATTCGATTTGTTAAACGTCTGATAGCTTAATAGGTCATATACAATCACATCCACCGCTTTGCTATCACTTTTACTTGTCTTTAAAAACGCAAAGTCACCTACGACTTTCTTTCGCAGATTTGGGAAAAGAAACAGCCGTTAGCGTAACATTGTTCGTTCATTCTCGACAAAACAAAGAAAAATGTGGACGTTTCTCAACTTTAACTTTTATATGAAGGATTATATAACAAGTATAGAGATTAAAGAACGAACACAAAAACCTACCTTGTACGTGATCAGTGTTTTGGGCAGCACAAAGAGAAATGAAGCGACAAAGTCCCTACGCCGTGGTCTCATAAACTTCAACGACTCCGCCCTCAATCCGCGCCGTAGCCATGGCAACCAGGGCACGGCTTTCCAACGGTTCCATCACCATGTTACACCACTATGTATTTAAAGAAGAGTCATTGAAGTTTCTAATACTTATCAGTCTAAATAGATAAAGGCTGCGTTTATAAGTCTTGTAAACAACGTATCTGCTGATTTGATCAATATGATGATCCCTGAAGCAAACACAAATGGAAGGTCTTGAGTGGGTGTACCATTCGGTCATTTAAAGATTGACCAACAATTGAATAAATAATGGGATAACAAGTTTTGCCGAGTGGACTATGTTGATTCAGCGGGTAATAATTATTAGAAAGACTAAACAAAATTTCAGCCAAAGGCAATAAGCTCACTAATAAGCTCAAACTATAATTTATTCATAATATGGCATATGACCATATGACTCTTTATCAAGTATTAATAGAGAATATGCTTGTGCAGTTGTCAGTGTTGTCAGCCTACACATTATCTTATAATAGCTTGCCTTCATTATTTAGTTGGAGAATTTGTGACTCTGAAACTTCCTCTTTGGAACACTTCCTCAAAAAAACGCATAGAAATGCACAATAAAAATACACAATGATTCCGATCATTTAAATTTTTACTATGCCAAAAATAATTTGAGTTGCCCACAAATATGTTATTTATTCCTGTTTTGTTTTATGATTACATCATGTAGGCAATAGCCTAATCCAGCATCTGTCTTTTTTGTTTCTGTCATGTGTTACTGAGCACGACTGAAAAGGATCTTATTCTTCTCAAAACCCTGAAATATACATTTATGTAGGCCTACAATGTGAGCAATGCAAATAACAAGAAAAAATGGGCCTAAATGCATAAATATCTGAACCATGCATTTTATGATCTGAATACAGTGTCATGGACCCATGTCTCAACTGTAGACTGTATATATAACAGTATTTATACAGTCTGTGGTCTCAGCCACGGTGTCATCATGGGGAGATGCATGAACTTGATAAGTCTTCAACTTTTTTGTGTGTATGTATATGAAGGAGTTCTCTTCAAAAATGTGTGCGTGTGTGTGTGTGTGTGTGTGTGTGTGTGTGTGTGTGTGTGTGTGTGTGTGTGTGTGTGTGTGTGTGTGTGTGTGCTTGAGGGTTCTCTTCTGTGATTGGCTGAATGCCCTGTCTCTCAACAAAAGATTCCGGAAGAGGCGGGGCGAACGCTCGTCACAGCGTCATCATGGCGGGATGCATGAAATTGATAGAAGATTTCCACTGTATGGCTGTTAAGCTGTTTGTTTTTGCCTTTATACTGAATTGTTTGCCCCAGCTATCTCACCAGGCTACAGGTAAGAGACCGAGCTTCAGTAAATGGTATCTTTTTAATGTTTAATTAAGTGCTGGTCGTTTCTTTAACCTCTGAGATATGCTAACACAGGTTAGCTTATGTCGCTCTAAAACCAGTAAAACTGGCTACAACGCCTGCAAATGTGTGGCGGGAGTTAAACAATTTAATGCATTTCCAACGTAACTTTAGTCTACAATTAACCGGAAAATAAGGATATGTTAACTTTATATAACGTATTCGTGTGGTGTTTCATTTTCGGTCTTGCACGAACTAAAAGCACAACAACCACCTCATCCAGTTTTGTGAAATCACAGCTTGCTTTGATGGAAGTGAGGAATTATTGACCATAATGTTCAGTATATTTAGATTATGTCTGGTCAACTCTTCGTTTATCATACAACTATGTGTGTTATTTACATGTTGTAAATAATTTTGTGTCACAGGTTCAAATTCAGTTGTACATCTCCAAGACGGTGCAGTACAGGTTTCCTCTGGGTCTAAAGTCTTCTGTTACAAAAATACTATTTCCCCAACATGGAAACATACATGGACAAGGATACAGGTGGGTTACATGAGAGATATAAAAAAAGACACTGTAGATAAATTATACTTTACATGATTTGATAGATTCAACCATTTTTCCAGGTCAAAGTGTGGAGTTCAAGGGGGTTTAAGGTGCACATTGTGGATGATGAGGAGCAGCTACAGGAGCTGGAGCGCTGGAGTGTCTGGGGTTGGTTCCAGAGCTGGCTGCGTGAGAAGCACAATGAAACGTCCATCAACATTAACCTCTTCAGCAAAAAGACATGCATCAAAATTGACCCTGCGGATGGAACTGAGTACACGCTCAAAACTCTGCGAAGTATGTACAGAAAAGCTTTATTAATACTTTGGTAAATGATCACATTTTTATATAGCGCTTTTCCCGCTTCAAGGCACTGGAAGTGCTTAGGGGTGAGGTGGATTAAGTATGTTGCCCAAGGACACAATGACAGCATTCATCTGTGGGAGCTAGAATCTCACTGCCTACCAATGATATTTTATACTGAGTTGGATTTGAACTGCCAACCTTCGGATCAGTGGATAAACGCTCTACCGACTGTCGCCTCTGCAGCTGTATCATCAACATTTCCTGGGGGTGTGAAACTAAGTGAAAGCACTACTCTGTCAGAAGCTCTGTTACTTAAGTTAGATTCAATTTGAGCTTTATTTTAACAGTCTCACCAGAAAGAATGTGCATAGTTGAAACGACAACATCTGAGATAATTTTTGCTCTTAAACAATTCTCTCACACATAAAATTACAGTCACAAGATAGCTGGCATTGGTTAACAGCATTTAGTCACCTTTTTAGTTGATAATAAAACCCCTAAATGGGACCATGAATGCATGTATTGATCACAGGCTCCTGAAAATTAGTTTATTTATTTAAATTTTATTTATTTATTATATATATTTTTTTTTCATTACAATTTTGAGACTATATTAAAACATTTTTGTCTTATTTGCTAATGTGTGCTTTGTTTACATTTCCAGTAGAGATACATGTAGAACACCCCCAGCATAACGATTGTAAAATGCTACTGCATTTTATTTTGGTGGCACTTGTGGTTAAAATGTTCAATGTTCATGTGTACTAACAAGTCAACTATGCACATGTTCTTTGGGAGGCTTTAAAACGACTTTGTAGTATGTACAGAACTTATTTGCTGTCAAGATCAGCAGCCCTATGCAAAATAATACAACCTGAATGATGATGGCGGTGCCCAATAAGATGAATAATTGGGTTGCAGATGATATCACAACTTTCTATAGGCCAATAATATTTAAATTTTGAACCATGGTTTATTGCTACAGAGAAATATTGCCATAAATTATAATTTGAAACTACTTTGACACAATTAAAATAAAGCAGGGTAATCCCAATAAAACATTTTAACATAGACCGTATCATTGAAAGGCATGAAAGGCAAAAATACTCTCCACTTTTATGAAGAAATTGTGCGCCCGATATATACATTGTTGCAGCTTTCATACAGTGAATGTTAAGTCATCATATTCTAGTGATTGTCTATAAACAGAATTTACAAACTCAGAATGTGCTTTGGTGATGTGGTGCAACATAAAAACATAAAATAATAAACAGTGCAAAATATGATCACTTAAAAGATATGCATAAACCGGATACTCTGGCAACTCTCTGTTTTAATATTTGTATTAGCTGCTAAAATTTTCTGTCATTTGCAGGGTTTGACATCTATCTGTTTTTGGTGTTCTTCACTGGAGGCTTGTTGTTCCTATTTGCAGATTCCCTCAGCAAGTAAGCCCTTTTGCCGATTACAAACTATAGACTACAGATTACTATAGTTACTTGACAACAATATCTGACTTAATGGTTATCACAGTAAAATGTTTGATTATTAAAAGCAGATCCCATAATATAAATAGGGTAATGTAAGGTGGGAAAGAAGCTGCCTTTTTAAATACCTTGTGATGAAACAACTTTTTATTCTTTAGAAGTCAAGTTTTCTATTATTCCACTGGTGTGAGCACTGGGATGATTGCCTCGCTCATCATCCTCTTCTTTGTGTTGTATCGCTTTATGCCAAAGGTAAACAAAATGTGAGATTTACACCTTTAAACCTGTTTTTACATTAAAATTTCATACTTCTCCACAGAAAAGCCCTTTTTACCTTCTACTTGCCGGCGGTTGGTCATTGTCAGTTTATGCCATCCAGCTCGTCTGCAGGAACTTGCAGACCATTCTCAAAGAGCACTGGCACTTTGCTTTAGGTAAACATTTATTTCTAGGTTTTAAATGATCAATTTATGTAATTTTGGCATTTTTATTGCTTTTGTTGTTTTATTTAGATGGCTGCAGGCAAAATAAGATAACTTATTAATCTTGCATTAGAAAAATGGTCTATGCACTATTTATTTTCACTATTTTGGGTACATTATGGTCACTAATATAAAGTATCAGGTTTAGACTGTTCCAGTGTACTCCAGTATAAATTAAGTGTGCTGTGTTCTGTTTCAGGCTATGTGGCAGTTGTGGGGTTCATCAGTTTTGCAGTCTGTTATCGATATGGTCCCCTGGTGGATGAAAAGAGCATCAACATCTTCTCATGGACTCTGCAGTTGCTGGGACTGCTCCTCATTTATGCTGGCCATCAAATCCAGCCTGTGGCTTTTGCCATTATCGTGTCATTGGTGTTAGCCAAAAACCTGGATTACCCTGTCTCATTCACACTTGTTTTGTGGAGGTAAGTCCTACTATTAAACACAAGGTGGCACCAAAGTAAAGTAATCTCCCAGACTGAACACCAACTACCCTCTCTGTTAGTAATGTATTGACTCATAATGAGCATAGCAGGTTGTGTTGTCTTAGAATTTGTTATGTATATTATTATGTATATATATTATTATATATTGCGCAAAATAAGACAACTCTAGCAATTGCATTTTGTCTTATAATTTTTCTTGTGGAGAGCTGCTTTTTTTCAATTGCCTCCATGTTATTGATTTGCCTGGAATGTCCCTCATTACGGCATTATACTTGTCTATCACCATGGAGATAGCCGGTGATGCCACCAGACCAAATTACAAGTCAGATTTGTGGAGAATGTATGTCCTATTTTCTTTGCATCAAAAACTGTAATTTAACACACGGAAGATGGCTTACTTTGTTTAATCCAACAGTTTGGCATTATTCTACGTAAAGCAATGAAATCTCCATGACTGCAAGTTGTCAGAACGCCCATCAGAAAACATACTTACATAGTGCACCTTTTACAGTCAGTTGATCCCTGTGAATTCACATGAGGTAATTTGTAATAATGGCCAGATGTTGGAAATTAAAGTACAGGATGTGTTCTAAATTGGCTTTGAAAATAACCATCTCAATTGGACAGTGTCTTAAGGAGGATGATTCTAGTTGTCCTTGAATGACTGCTGTTTCACTGTGCACAAGTAAGTTGCGTACAAGATGAGAAAATCTGTTCATATATTTTAGGCAAATGAGCCCTCCCTGATTTGAAGGATTTCTGAAGGACTCTTGGCCATTCAATATTTAGATTTAGATTAGATTTATATACATGCTGTCTATGCTTGAAATCCATGAATACCCTTAGACACATAAATGACATGAATGCCTCTAAATACCTAGTTCATCTGTACATTCTTCCTATTATCTGTGACATTTTGAGGACTTTTTCCCAGTTTAAAATATATAATATTTTGTATTTGTTATATTGCTTTACATTTCTTATCCCAATTGTAGGTCTGTCATGATAATTACTATATCAAGTTATCATTCAATATATATTAGATGGAACCATTATTTTTGAGGGTCAATATTTATTGTGAGGAGTTTTTCCTTTGCACTAGTGAGGAACTTTTAGTATTTTATTCTACAATTAGATTTGAGCTGTAGGAGGGTGAATAAATAACTTGACTCATTATAGATACAAACTACTAAAGTGTTTAATTCTTGTACTTATGTAGTGCTGTTATCATATCATACATTTAGAATAGTAGAATAGTGCCTTGACACAGATCTACTGACCCTACCTGACCAGGCCTGTTAAACTGCACTGTGACCTTTGACTGAGATACAAAGGTGTTTGAGAAGCACAGTGTAAATACCGTTGCAGCTAAACTTGAATTTCCCTCTGGATCAATAAAGTATCTGTCTATCTTATGACTATTTTTCTATGTAGAAAAATGAGACGCTTGGTGAACTGGAAACCAGAGCCTCGTCGCCTGTTAACAGAGGAGGAGTATCAAAGGCAGGGAGAGGAGGAGACTCGGCGCGCTCTAGAGGAGCTTAGGGAGTACTGCAAAAGCCCAGACTTCAACACATGGAAGACAGTGTCCAGGCTGCAATCCCCCCAAAGGTGAAATTAACAAAGGGAACTGGGGTTTCGGATGATATAATAACTTCTGTGTTAATGTACTGATTCATTAAGATGTATACAAAATGTGTATTGCATTTTTGAAGGTGTTGAAGGATTAATAGAGCATGAAATTCCGACTTAGTGAAAGTCTAAGCTATGTGACGTAGAATCTAAGTATGTAAGTACACTGTGTTTTAAAAATTTTACAGTTTCTCTGCGAAACTGGTGTCATATAATAAAATCTAATCCAAAATATAGCTGCAAGCAGCAATGTGGAGACCTTGCAATACCAACAGAATAGGCAAGAGTATGTACATTAATACATGTACAGGGTGAGGGGAAGGGAAAACGGTCCATTTTACGAGAGTGTCCATGTACTTGGAGACACTGGGGAGGGGTCTCCATTGAGAAAAAGCACTCAACTTGCATAGTATCTCTTGAAGGCACACAAAACACTGAAATGCTTAGATCCAAGTCACTTATTATTGATGAGGTTGTAATTCATTCCCTATACAACTGTTTCAAATACATTTACAGTGAAATTCACTAACTGGTGAAGAAGACATTGAGGTGGCAATAGAAAAACAAAGAATCAACTTTTTCTTTAATGGTATGTATAATGTCCATGTCAGTTGTCAGTGGAAATTCTCTGGATTAACATATCCTCTTCTGCATAAGAGAGAAAGTGACAGTGAGCAGGTCAATAGTTATAAGCATGAATGCATTTCCAAATTTGACCAGCTGGTGGCACTATAGCTCTTGAGGTAGAGACTTGAAAATGACTGAAAGTGATCATGGGCCTGGCCTGAATCAACACGCAAAATTTCATAGCTGTATTCCAAGGCGTTCTATGGGATACAATTTTTTTAAACAAAATTCAACATGGCCACCGAATGCAGATGGTTACGTGATAAACATTTTTATGACATTTAATTAATTAATCAGTGCATTTATATAACACCTTTCAAGATACCGAAAGTGCTTCATTATTCATTCACTCCACGCTGGTGGTGGTAAGCTACTACTGTAGCCACAGCTGCCCTGGGGCAGACTGATGGAAGTGAGGCTGCCAATCTGTGCCATTAGTCCCTCCAACCACTATCATCCGTCACACACCACTTTCATACGAGGCAATGTGGGTGAAGTGCCTTGCCTAAGGACACAATGACATTTCTTGCCACTGGCGCATCACTGTGGCACCTGGAATTCCCAGTGGTCTCCCATCCAAGTACTACCCAGGCCCCCTTCTTAGCTTCTTAGATCTGATCTATGGCCACACATGTATTGCTGAGTCAAATAGCATCAGCAGGCACAGGAATTTTCTTTGAAATCCAAACGGATCAAGAGATATCACTTAAAACTCCTTTTTGCTAATTATAGTGCCCCCTAGAGGTCGAAAGTCATGACATTTTTTGAGGGTCTAGAGCAGGGGTGTCAAACTCATTTTGGTCCGGGGGCCGTATCCAACCGACTTTGATCCCAAAGGGGCCGGATCAGAAAACTCATGTCATATAAACCCCAAAAATAACAATAAGTTCAAATATTTGTGCAGAGAAACACAAATCTATTACACAAATCTTTTTTAATTGATGAACTCTTTATTATAATATTATAATATTACGAACAACAAAATTCAATTTCAACACACGCAGAAAATTAACAATATTTTAATAAAAAATATAATTAAAATATTTTAGTAGAAAATCACCCAAGCCCCACATTAAAGGTCTTGGAGGGCCGGATCTGGCCCCCGGGCCTTATGTTTGACACCTGTAGTCTAGAGTGAGGGGTCATGGATCCAGGTATCAAGTTTGTTGTCAGTGCGTACGTACGTGAATAGGAGATACATTTTGAAGGTTTTTGATGAAATCCAAAATGGCGAAAATCCAATATGGCAGAAAATGACGTCGTAGAAAATTATGTTCAATTCGGCTTGGCTCAAGGATTCCAGTGACACCTCATTTGCAAAAATTTAACGTGTCAGTTGTTAGAAGCATGACTGCATGTCCAACTTTGACCTGTTGGTAGCGCTAGATCTCTTGACCTATTGACCCCAAATTGGCTGTGAGGGACGATGAGACTGTCCTGAACCAGTGTGCAAAATTTCACAACTTTTTACCAAGGCTGCCATAGACACCCCAGACAGAAACGTAATAATAGTAAGAAGAGTCTTTTGTAATGCTGCAAGGCCTCCAATTATATGTTAACCACTGTTTGTTTTCATAGTTACAGTACAATAATTTACAGTAAAACCTACATGTAAATAATAACTCTGTTTATTGCAGATTTGCTGATTTCATTGAGGGCTCCTCTCACCTTATGCCAAATGAGGTGTCAGTCCATTCTCAGGAGTATGGATTTGGAGGGTCATTTTTTGAAGAAGATATTTTCGACACTGACGATGAAGATGACCTGAAACCCATTATAGATCCAGAGTGACTTAATGGACCCTGCTTAAAAAGGGATCCACCATCTTGGGAACACTGGGTACTACCGCATGCATTGGTCCAAGAAGTTTGTGTTGATGAATTTTGATAAAATGTTGGACTTTGTAATCAGAAGAACTGGTTAAATTCAAAGCCACAAGCCTGTTTTATGTGGTGGTATTTGAATTTAGTTTTCAGGACCAGCAAAGATGGCTTTTACTCTTGTATTGTGTGAATTCACTGGGAATGGGAAGCGGACTTTGCTTGTACTATCTATTATTCTGACATGTAACTGGGAGGAGATGATTATTTTAGGATATGGGAATGCATTTGAGCTGACTCCCTTTCCATTTTCTGTTATGTTTGAGCCGAAGACTTATAAACAAATAATATTTACACTTTTTACAAGATAAGCATATTCATTTTCATTAATTAAACATAGACATTTTAATTTAATGCAATAATATGGTACATTTTAGACCAAGTGTTAACATCTTGGAGACAAGCAGGTGGTCTAAATCAGACTGTGCACCTTTTTTTAAGAATTCAGTTATAATAGAACCTCTAAAATTGGTGTGTAAGTATGTCCTTTTTACATCTTTTCTGATAATTCAAACCACTTTTAGACAATATGACTTTTAGACATGAAATCGTAGCGCTTTCCTTTATATTACCATGCAGCCTTAGAAATATGTAATCTCTCAGTTGTCCAGGTAGGTTAGTGGTTCATGGCTGTATACTGTTCTAAAGCTATTCAAGAAAGGTTCATTTCTGTTCTATGAACGTGACTTTTTAGTACGGATAGATGTGACAACAGTTTTAGTAATAGTATCTGATTTTAGATATTTTTTATACTTACAAAATTGTGAGGATTTCAGTTCATGTAAAGAGTTCCATCATATTATTATTTGCTTGTTAAATGTTTTCAATTTACCTGTGAAGCTGACATTTAATGGCTGTTGATGTCTGCCATCACTTGTTTTTGTTTAAAGAAGGGAACACCCCAGTAATGTCAGCAACTGAACAGCTGATACAGGTTATAGTATTTGCATGTGTTTCCCCGTGTCTCATTGCCATATTCGACAGTGGCATCACATTCACATGGTACACCATTTCCTAGTGCACTTCCTTTAACCCTGTCCCTGACCTCCCTTTAATGCAAACAAACTCTACACATGCAGAACTGGGGAATCCCTGTTTCATTAAGTTTACAGCCCACAGTTGCTGCCTCTGTCAGTGGCCTCATGTAAAGTGTGGATTTCCCCTATTCACAAAGAACCATGTTTCAACAGCTGAATATCTTCTCCACCTCTCGGGATTTAAAATGGGAATGCAAACATAGTAGCGATTCCCAAACATGTGCTGGCTAGTGTTACGCAATATTAACTTTTCCAACTCAATCTTGATACTAAGCAATAGACTCGATACTCATTACTACTGATTCCAATATCCTGATAATATTAAATACACTTTTTAAATACACTTTTTATTTAGACAATAGATTCAATATTAACATGTGGTTTTATATAATCTCTCAGTCATACAGTTACATTTCAGAGTGGTCTATGGATGATGGCTGGATACTTGTTCTGATACACCTCAAATCATTAAGATATTTAGGAAAGGTTAATTTCTGTCCTGTGACTTTTTTTATTTATTTTAGCATCGATACATACTCAAAAGTGTATCTAGTGTTGATACTAGTTTTGTATCAGTATCTGAATTTCATTACTTTTGATAAGATTAGTGCTGGCTCCAATAACTTAAAAAAAAATCTTATCCTGTATCCATAACAATATACACTTTATTATCCTTCATAATATTTCAGTAATAATATATCAAAAGAAATGTCATTTAGTTTCTATCCTAAACATTTGCAGACATGCAGCCAGTGCATTTCGTAAAAAAACTTTACAATAAATGCGAACAGGAAACATAATTTAACATACTTAAAAACTGGATTGACTGTATTTTACAGTGTTTCAGTAACAATCACTTGGAATGATTCTTCAGTCCACAAACTTCCAGTGTCCAAAATGATCCAGTGTTGCTGTTGCTGGTTTAACTTCTGTGTCAGAAGGTCAGTACTTGTTGATCCCAAATATTCGCACCCCATGAAACTGGGGTAGCTTCGGTAAAAGGACGCTCAGGAGAGAGCCAGTGTTGATTAAGAAATGCGTTGCATCATATTTTGTGTAAAAACTCGCCAGTATATACCTGTGAAGGAAAGACAGTGAAGACTGGATTTGTCTCAATTCAAATTACAAACTGATTTAGAAAGTTTGTAAACTTTTTGCATGCACACCTAAGATGAAGGTATAAGAAAAATGTTTTACTCTTAAGATGAAGGTATAAGAAAAATGTTTTACTCTTAAAAAGAGACAAGGTTAGGGATGAAAACGTTTTTTTTTTTTTAAGTTTTCCAATAATTATCAATTTTTTTATGGTATTCATTAGAAATATGCTAAACAGTGTAATAAATGGTTGAGCTGCAAATACTGCATAAATGTGGACAGTCAAAATGCAAAACTGCAGAAAAATGTTTGGAGGATTACACTACAAATCCACACTGCAGCATTTAGCAGTTTATCTTTATATTACAGATGAAAAAACATAATTTTGCATTCCTTCAGAACTTTTTCAATATTATCTACATTGCCCACCTCTAAGGTTGTTTCCCCATAATGCATCTCTTTAAAACTATATATACTGAAGAGGATTTGTTATGATGAGACTAAGGCTGCGGCCCTGTGTTTGACTTTTTGTGATCTACACTTACAGCACGATGGGGGAAATGGTGAGGAATTTGCGTGATGCGGTGAACTGAATGCCATTGTCCATCTGCTCCCAGTGCGTCAACAGCCGAGCTTTGCCCTGGTCCGGGGTCTCAAACGGAGTGCCCTTCACCGTGTGCAGGAACAGGTACATCACCTGATTAACACAAACATTACACCGTTTACAGCAATGTCACTAACTATGTATCATGAACACATTTCTCGCTCATTAACCTGGTACCAGTAATTACTCTATAAAGATGTCATCATAAACTGTTAGCTTATAGTTAGTTAATTAGTAGTACAGTTAAACACTTAACTTTTTTTTTTTTTTTTTTTACAATGTAGTCAGCGATCATTTTACAATTTTACACCCTCATTTACATTTACAGTCTATGGGTCTTTGATAGACAATACGAAATACCAAAAGAGAACCATTTTAAATGCACTTTTTTCTGATTGAGTGAATAGGAACTTTACTTAAATTATGTGTACCTTTTGACACATGTGCTGTGCTGAATCTGAAAGAGGAAATGGGGTTCTAGTCATCCGAAATAGAAATTCATTTGTAAACATAGTTTGATGGAAAAAGTTTTTTCTCAGCAAGTATCAAGTTAATTTATAGAATAGCAATTTTGTTGCTTACTTGCTCGCAATAAATAGTCAACAACTCTACAGCGTTTTAGTACTTTTTTTGTTGTATTGTGAATTCTTGGAGTCTGTGGCCGCACTCACCAGGTTATGAATGACGTTGGTGAGAGTCCAGACGAGGGGCACAGTGAAGAACGGGATGCTGAGGAGGACGATGTGAAGCACCACAGTGAGAAGCAGATAAGTAAGCCAGATGCCTCGACTGTTCATCACCCGAGTGTTTGGGTTCACCTCGCTGTGAGCCACGCCAACATTCATCTGCAGGAAAATAAATACAGTAACAGTTTGAGATGAGGCATGGCAATATGGGGGAAAAAAAATTAATGATTTTTTTTTACTCATTGATTAATCTCTATTTTTGATTTGATTTAATTTAATCTTTTCAACATTTTTTTAAATATTGACTTGATGAACATATTTTCTGCCTCCAAAGTCTGAACTCCAAACCGCAGAGAACTGACTATAGACCTCTCCATTAAAACCCCCCAACAATATCATTGACGATTAAACATGAGTCATGACATTTCTTGTATAATTGCCCCACACTAGTTTGAGCATAAAACAAACACTGTCAATGTTTGTTTCTAACAGACCTATCATGGCACAGTGGGCTTTATAGTTGCATTGTGATTTACAAGCTTGACAGGGCTCTCATACAATGTAGTGTCACTGTATGCATTATTCATTCACTTCTTATTTGGTGGTGGTGAGCTACCTTTGTACCTCAATCATTCTACCAAGAGCAGCTGGATTTGAGGCTCCCAGTCGGCACCATCATCCCCTCTGACCACCACCACTAAGAATTACCTTGTCCAAAGACACAACAGCAGCATGCCCTGAGCTGGGATAGCACCACTGACCTTTGGCTTGCTACAGTCACCCGAACAAGTTAAACCATTACTAAATACATTATATAGTAACAGTGAAAGTTGAAGCTGTTTTGATACATGATAAAAAAAAAAAAGAAAATACAATAATACTGCCCGGCTTGTTTCCATACTATGCTGGGGCCATAGGTTACCACTAAATGAAAATTATACAGAGTAAGGAATAAGGAAAATGAGGAACAGGGAACACGAAGTATCATAAATCTGATTTTCTTTCAATATGTTCCCGACTGCCCACTTCACATCCTCACTGTATCACTCCTCCAATTATTCTGTAATAGTTAAGAGAAATAGCGTTGAACTACAGATATGAAATTAATATTTGAAAAACACTGAAGCAATTATTTGGCTATTTATGTTTATGTTTGTGTATAGCAAGTCTGGATGCCTTAATTAAAGCGACTGACTGAGTTATGTAATAGTTACGACATGCACTAAACTATTACAAACAAATATGATGCTAGCTGTAGGATGCTAACTCTGGGCTAGTCTTCGCACTGCGAGTTCAGCTTTTCCGTAATAAAAGCACGCTACATGCTAGTTTAATTTAGATATTCTTCTAAATGTCGCTGTAAAAATATCCCGAAAAACTATTTATTAATTACATTTACTGAAGTATGACGCCAGAACAAACTTTACCTTCCACTGTTGTCGTAGCCAGCAGGAAATTCCTACTTTTCTAAACCCCGCCTTTGTTTGACTTGAGTGGCTTCCTGTAGCTTCAGCCCATTTGACAATAAGCCTCTGCTCGACAATGAATGGACCATAAAGTGAGAAGGAGACAGCTTATTGCAGATGTTTCAGTCATGGCATTAAGTGGGCTCGTAGTAATCAATTAGGCTGCATTTACTAAAGTCACTTGAGAAAATTGCATTTGTAAAAGCAGGCAACTTTATCTAGCATAGAAGACCATCTATCACTCTTTTGGGTGCAACTATCTTGGAAGGCAATGGGGCTCAGAATGGTAATTCTTCATTCTGTTTTTTCTGTGACCTGAACCAAACCTTCCTGGTTGAGTTACAGTTTAGCTGAGCTTACTGTTTCTACATCTTCCTCATTTGAGTTTACATCATCCACAGTGTGAGGAACCACAGTAGTTTTACTCACCAACAAAGCAGGAAGTACCTGGGAAGTGGTGCATCTCTGAAGAGAAGCGTTTGCGGAAAGCACAGCTTCCCTCTTAATCTCTACATGCCTTTCTACTGTTGTTTTGGAATTTCATACAAAACGTAAGGGGATCCTCAGAGCAGGTAATACAAGTTTCTCAATACGAAATCATGACTCAGATGAACACATATCAAGTGGTAAAAACATTTTACTAAAGAGTTATACATGTAGAACGATTTTAAATACATACTTAAAATAAATATAATAAATAGGTTGTGAATAAATATTATAAGATATACGATTCCATTGGAAATACGTTGCAAAGAAAATACTGTTTCATCAGTTGTTGCAAACCAGTTGGCTGCGCTAGACATTTTGATCAATGTGATCAAGAAGATCAAATAAGGATTATCCTTTTACACGTTTTTCTGGGCACAGTTTGGAGAATCAGCGCGCTCTGTGGGCTCTGCGTGGTTCGCCGGATCTCCAACTGAAAAGACGCGTGCCGTGAGGATGGAGAAGGAGAAAAGGCGTTCTATGGTGTAATTGCACAGTAAGGGCCTCTGCCAGTCTTCAAGCTTTTCATGAGTGTGATCCACCTTTAAATATAGAAACATGTTAAGTAACACTGCACAATGTATATACCCAAATATACCCAAATCCACAGGAGCGTGGATCAGTTTTAAGCCCACCTTGTGGTGATGGTACTCTGTCCTGGACTTGACACATCTGCTCATGTGGTTATGCAGCTTGTTCAGCACTGGCTGCACTTCACGGGCGCCTGCGCAGCCCTTTAAATCAACCTCGGTCTTCACAAAAGACTCATAGCTTGTTAGAACATCCAGCATCTTTTTGATACAAGACTGAAAAAGAAGACACAAAACATGAATTATTCATACCTCCACAGCGAGTAAGCTACTTTCTACACATGTATTTTCCTATGTGTTTGTGACGTGTTAATGATTTAGGCTTATTACCTCAGGCGCGAGTCTGAGAGTGCCGGGGTCGCACTGGTCCTGGGCTTCCATCCAAGCAAGTGAAGTGGAGAACGGTCTGATGTCTTTGGGTATATTTGAAACCTATGAATAAAACAGACTATAAGAATAACTGTGGGTTTTTGTAAAAGCTATTGGCATACACATTTAGCGCACTTTCAAATTAAAATCCTAGTGTAGAATGCTAAAGCATTTTAAAACGAAAATGTCTTACCGCCTTTTTGGCTATTGCATTAAACTCTAGAGCACTTTTTTGTACATCGGTGCAAGCGCCATGGTGACGGTGTCCAGTAGGAGAACATGATGCAGAAACAAAAAGTAGAAAAAACGAAGCAAATTTAATGATAACAGCCATAAGTGCGGATTCTGTAGTCAATTCTGCTCAAGTGTAGTGATCAGATGAGCGACTGTTGTGTCTTTGGCTCTGTGCTGTGTTTGCTTAAATAGTCTCTGTGGAAGAGTGGTGTTAGGAGGATGAGTCATAGCCACCGGGTTTTTAGGTGAGTAGATACTGTATTGCCCTGGATTTGTGTATGACAAAAGGTAAACAAAAGATGAATCTGATGGGAATTAGGAAAATTGAATTTAACACATTAAACTTTTTATACGTACGGTGACTATGGATGGCACTGCATGAAAAGCAGGCAACCAAAACATATTATTTTAATTTATAATATAAACCCAATAACCGAAGGACCGAACTTTAACTTAACATTTTAATTCAAATTGAATCTAATCAAGTTTCACATCTAGAGTGAAGGAAGTGAGAATAACCTTTGCTTTTGAGATTTTAAACTTGAATTGTCCTCACAGACAAACTGGGAGATTAGGCAAAATTTCCCATTTGTCCACAATGTGTGCCGCTTCTGTACTAAAGAAACCTTAAGAAACATCTTCTTTTTTTGTACAAACGAGTAATACAAAACAAAATGAGTTATTTGTTGAACGTGATGATAGAACTATACGCGTCCTGTTTATGAACGCCCCCTGTGACTAACCCGGAAGTGCTTTCGCAGACGCGATGTTTTGTGAATGGGGAATATGGATGAACTCGGAGTAAAGACAGATTAAAGGACATGCAAAGGTTTTCGGGCAGATTTAATTAATTTAATAGAGTTTGCATTTCTATTTTATGACAGATATTTGTTGATTTATGGGTAGATGCAAAAAGCTGCTCTATACCTCTGCCGTTAGCTCTAGGGCTATGTTAGTCATTGGTATTGGATGCGATTGTCATTCTATGGTCCATACATGCACTTTTTAAGACATTTTACGTTTGTTTTATAAAGAGTAACTTGTAGCTTGTACATTGTGGTTTGTATTTTCATGTATTTATTGCAACATCGGCAATTCAGTGAAATTACACTGCAAGACATGCTAAGTGAAATTACTTTACTAACATAATCTGACTAACTAATTATAATCTTATTTTATTACTAAGTGTTAGGTTAATTGGCATACTTAGATAACCACGATTCACACCTGGAATCAGGTTATTTCATTTCGTCATTTCAGCATTAATAAAAATAGAAATAGTTAGCATTATCATTTTTTTCTGTGAAGCCCAGCTATAATGCATAGTTTTTCATAACTGTTTTTAGATTGAATTAAGTGAACCATGATGAACTTTGATGGATTGGACCCTGGGATGGGTGAGTATCCACCTGCCCTCCATGGAGCACTGGATGCAGGCATAGAGCCATCCATGGACCCCCATCTGAACCCGACCTTGATGGGGCCTGGCGTGGAGTTGGATCCAGAGGCACTGGCTGTGGCTGTACCCGAGACCGTGCACCTGGTGGAGGGCATGTTCTCGGAGCTCCACAGTGTTGTGTCAGAAGTGGGCATCCCTGTCACCGCCACACATTTCGATCTGCAGGAGGAGATGCTTTGGATGGGCAATCATAGAGTAAGGAATATAGTTTAAGTTCTCAGACTTGCACACACACCTAATCAAAAGTGGAACTACACTGGGAGTTTATTGAACTGGACCAAACCAAGTCCACATTAGGACTAAACTTGGCTCAAACCAGGATCAAACCAGGACAATTGCAAATGCAAGGTTCAAGTACTAAGATTCTAGCGTATATTTCTCTCTGTTCTTGTATCTATGGTGTCTTTATGAGAAATATCAAAAAGAATAAGTGTTGATCCAGATAATTTTTCATCATCTTCCAATAAATTAGATACTTTTTTAAATATACAAATATAATTATAAATATCTCCTCTCAAACAATACAGGACTACAAAACTCAATGTTTCAAAAACGTTACTGTAAACTTACAACAAGTCAAGTGTAACAATATGATAATGGCCTTAACAGCATTAATAAGTGTTTTATAAATCTTATAAGGCTCACCATAAAACAAAAATAAATAACCAGTGTACTGTGAATTTAATGTCATGTTAGTATTACACCATGAGATCTGAATATAGTTCATCATCATCATTGCCATAGAGAAAGACTTGATTAATATGTTATTTTTCTAGGGTCATGCCACATCTTTCTTTGGTCCAACGATGGGGCGATACTCATCTTTTCAAGTGCATGCATCAGATGATATCCGGCACATTCAGAGCCTGGAGACTGGGG
Organism: Boleophthalmus pectinirostris; assembly: GCF_026225935.1. Taxonomy (NCBI): domain Eukaryota; kingdom Metazoa; phylum Chordata; class Actinopteri; order Gobiiformes; family Gobiidae; genus Boleophthalmus; species Boleophthalmus pectinirostris. The sequence goes on along the minus strand of NW_026571515.1, from coordinate 33,716,867 downwards.
TCCTGTTTCTGTCCAAAAACGATCTCAAATGCTGCACTCGAGGAGGCATAGTTATGTTTGATTATCCGTAAGTATAAATAGGAAGATTATCTTCTAAGATTATCTGTTAATTGATTATTGTGGTTATTCAGGTCACAATATGGTCGTAATAACTAAAAATACTGAAATGGAGAATTTTAGAACCAGATTTTGTTATTGTGCTTTTTATGTTACATTAAGTTTACTTTCATTCAGACAGTTGTATTTCATAAAACTAGTCATACAAGTACACACTAGTACACAAACTAATCTCAGGTAAGAATAATTGGGAATACATTTAAGATCATGTTTTTCCTTTTATATTGTTACATCACTAGTGTACATTTTTTATAATGAATGATATTTTTAACTTTTATTATTAAGTTTTATTCTTTCCAGGATGGAGGAGGGAGCGGACATGCACAGTCTCCTCATGACAGACAACAATACTGTTCTTATGGGGGGACTACAAAATTATGTCGTTGAAGTTGATTTAAATACAGTTCAAGAGACTCAAAAGGTAAAGTACTAAAATAAACTTCAAATTACTTTTATTTGATACATTGTTTGGATTCCCATTAAAACTATAAAAATTCAACATACAAAAGTAAAAATGTATTGGCGTGAATAATACATTTTGATAAAGCATTAGGTCACAGTCTCCTCATGAAGGCACAAACCTTCAGAGTCTTATTTAAAGTATATGTGTGTTTTGTTTTTTTCTACAGTTCACTGTGGAGGTCCCTGGGGTTGCAATAATGAGACAGACGAGTCGATTCTTCTTCTGTGGACACACCTCGGGCAAAGTAATGAACAATTTTTTTTCTTTTTCAAGATTTAGTTCAAATTACAAGGAGAACTATGAAAAATCTCACTTGTTCTTTTATTTAACCATGTTATAACAGTGTTCACTCATCATAACTTGCTGAGATGTATTTCCATTTATTCATACATGTTCAAAAAGTCTGTAAGGTTGTGATTAATAATCAATCTTGCACCTAACAAACCCCTTGTTTTGACATTTCTAACTTCTTTGAACAGGTCACACTTCGGGATTTGCGCAGCTTTAAAACAGAGCATGAGTTTGACGCTTTCTCTGGAAGCCTGTCTGATTTTGATGTCCATGGAAACCTGTTGGCTGCGTGTGGGTTTTCAAGTCGCGGTCTGAATGGTTTGGCATGCGACCGCTTTCTGATGGTGTATGACCTCAGAATGATGCGAGCCGTGACCCCACTGCAGGTTCACATTGACCCCCTGTTTCTGCGCTTCATCCCCACCTACACCTCCCGCCTGGCCATCATCTCACAGACAGGTACGGTAATGCACTAGTACTGATATGCCTAAAAACATGAGCAAAGTAAGTACAGAGAAATCTGAGGAGATCTGTTACAGCCCTTTTTATGGAGCTTGGGATCAAATGCCGATCTAAGATTAAAATATTGTTTTTGTTGTAACACATCCCAAATGTCTAGAGATACTACATTAGTAAAAACAATATAAAAAAGGAAACAAAGTACCCGATAAATCCTGAATCACCACTGATAAATACATTTCAAAACAATACTTTTGAATGGACATCAAGTTTAGTATTTAGCGTCTTAAAATCTCCACTGGTTTAACATTAGGCTAATTGAAAACTGTATGAAATGTGATGACAAAATTGCAAACTCTATTTAGTATTACAGTAAAAGTAATGTCAGAAAGTCCCCAGATCTACAAAACATTAACCATAGATTTTATCAGAAGGGCAGTATCGATTCTACATCTAGATGCCTTTTTGTGACTCCAACTTAACTTTCCCCTCTTCTTCCAGGCCAGTGCCAGTTCTGTGAGCCCACCGGATTAGCAAATGTAGCCGACATCTTCCATGTGAACACGGTGGGGCAGTTGCTCATGAGCTTTGATGTTTCATCAAGTAAGCAGGCACTGGCATTCGGAGACTCAGGGGGTTGTGTGCACCTCTGGTCGGATGCACCAGAAGTCTCTTTCAACGATTATTCAAGAGAGACAGAATTCGCTTTGCCATGTATTGTGGACAGTCTACCTCAGCTGGATTGGAACCATGATCTCCTGCCTCTGTCCTTGATCCCAACCCCCCTCACCTCCACTGAGCCTCTGCTGTCCGACTGGCCCCCTGCACTGGCAATGCCCTGTCCAAGGTAGGGGTGGGACTATATTTGATTTATTTAATGTAAGTAATTGTAACACAATAAAATATTGTCCTATTTAAATTTAAATAGGACCTTTACCCGATTTTTTTCTGATGCATTTGAGCAAAATGTTGCTCCAGTACAAACATGGTGTACAAGCAGCTCTTGAGGTCAAAATTATTAAGTATTCTATTGTCCGATAATAAGGAACATCAGGAATTGCATGTTATCATGCTAGTTATTGTTAGCGTTACAGTGAATGCAAAACTCTGTTTTAAGAAAAAGAAAGTAAAATCTTAATCTGAATTAAGAATGATTAAATTAAAGTGTATATATCATAGACACCATTTTTATTCAAACACTATTACTTCTAAGAAACAAAAACAAGACGGTTACATTTATACCATTATTTGCTAAATCAATAAATAGGGTTAGGGATAGGGTTAGTTTGTCCTAGTGCAAATATGTGCATTCTATAATACATAGGGAAAATAAAGTCTAAACTTCAATAGTAATCAGTGGGTTTTCTCAGTGATTAATTATACATTGTTTTTATTAGCTGTTGTGAATCATTGTCCACTCATCACAGTGTGTTTGAAAAAATGCATGTACTACACATCAGTTATCCAAAATGAAGAAGTGCTGTACTATTATAGCTGTGAGTGAACTGGCCTTTAAATGTCCGACAATATTATTCAGTATTCAGGCATTTTGAAGTACTTTTTGGACATTGGCCATTCATAGTTTAGTCACAGCTTGAAATATACCATAATATATGAATGGAAAATGAAAGTGACAGTGCACTTAGGAGTAAAGTAATTGAATATGTTTTGTGAGATTATTGTGATGTGTGTGAATATTCAGTCTTCAGTATTCAGTTTTGTTAACAGAAAAGTAGCATATTGCACATTTAAATTGACTGGTAATATTTAGAATAAAAAGTTATGGGTTCAAATTTTTTTATTTTGTTGCAGCTAGAGATGCACCAATATTGATGGCATCAAAATAATGACACAGATGCTAATAAAATAGCTGGATTGGATCGCTGAGAGACTATTTACACACAAATTTTGGCCTAGAACCTCACAATGTTTAAACTTTTATTCATATGAAGCTGGTCAGTAGTTATTTGAAGAATAAATAACACAATTGGATCTCTTGTGTAATAAGTTAACTTTGTTTTGAGAAAATAATTGTATCTGTTAATATCGGATATCAACAGATACTAATGGCAACGTATCGATATCGGTATCGGAACTGAAAAAGCTGGATCGGTGCATCCCTAGTGGCAGCACTTAAACGGCAGAGGGAACTACATTGCCTATGACCCTTGGCTCCTTTTCAGTTCAAATAAAGAACTAACAGCTACAAACACTTATTTAATCTTAATGTTTTAAAATAAGACCAATATAACTGCATTCCTAAATGAATAATGTCTCTATTCAATATTGCATAGAATTTGATACAATGAACAATGAATGACGACAGACTTTAGATCCTGATTTCTGATACAGTTTACAGATCTTCTCCCTTCTTCTTTGGTATTACATCAACCTTCCTGGTTCCTAGCTTACAATAACATTCATAGCTTCACTGAACTGCAGCTCGAATGAAGAAGTTGGGCTCCACTCATGAGCTCATTGTTTACAAAATACAATACAGCGGTTTACTACCATTTGCTGACAAGTCAATACGTAATTTCTGCAAAAGCTCTGTTTACTACAGGCCATAAAAGAAGACAAATACAGGAACTAAAACTATACAAATATTGACAATTTGTTATTTAGAATTGATTTCTTAGGGTTAATATATTTTATAGTTATAATAAAATAATATACCTTATTCATCTATTTCATTATTTATCTTTACTAGGCTCAATATCAGACTATATATTGTGTTATATAAGCATGATTTGCTTTTATTACATTGATTCATAAATTGATAGCTGGGACTCCCCTGGAGGTTGGGAGATAATTGTAAGATAAACTAAGTATACTTTAGAAACTTAGACAGTTTATTTATTTTTAAAATAAATTAATAAAAAGTGTTTTCTGAAATCATTACAAACATTACATTGCATAATTTACTTTCACTGTGTGAAAGGTTTATATACCCCTTCTATACAGTGTGAATGAAAAAAATCCATCACTTTGTCTCCATGGAGATATTTCATTGCTCAAAATGTTTCAATGTGTGGCATTTTTCTTTTAGCAATAAAACATCTTTAATTTGATCACTGGTAGATTGATCCATTTCATACCATACTGTGGAACATTCCAGGCAAAGCGATAACATGTCCATGGAGACAATCAGGTAGCAAACTCCCAGCCAGAAAAGATAGTCAAAATACACCTTCATATTGCGTTCATGGTTTCAATATCTTACTAAATGTTAAAAATTTATATTCCCTCTTATCAGAATTATAACAACAATTTAACAGTGCAATTTCCATAATTTAGACACATTATACAAGCTCCAGTATATTAAAATGAAATGTATGCATCTCCTTCCAGACGGGCCCCTCCCGTGGACCCAGAGATTTTGCGCACAATGAAGACTGTTGGGTTTATCGGATATGCTGCCAATCCTCGCACCCGTCCACGAAACCAGGTTTGAGAGAGTTAAAATGTATTCTGATGTGGATAACTTTGTGTTGTTCTTTTTGCTTCAACTAACGATCACTTTAGTAGTTGTCTAGTCAGCAATTAACTTTCTGAGTTGTTGACTAGACAAATAACATTGAAACTTTTTGAACACATTATGAAACAAATGAAGGTCAAATATGGTTACTGAAGGCTTCTAAGGTGATTACAAACAAAATGTATTATTGATAAGATAACAGTATTATATTGTCTCTATCGGGCCCTATTCAAACCTCTCTTTTGGTTCTCAGTGCTCAGCCCACAAGCCACCGTCATCCACGCTCCCACACAACAATTCCCCATAAATATACAAAAGCAACAACTTGGCAAACCTGATGCAATGTGAAATAGTTTAATTTGTGGGATGCACACTCATTGTAATAGCACTCTGAAGGGTGACTGACTTAGCATGGAGAGCAAAGGGAGGGGGGACTCATAATATCCAAAACGAAAGAAAAAACAACTACAATTATTTTCCGGCAGTGATTCACAGACATTTTGGGGTCTTTCCTTCTGGCAGTGTTGGGATAGGCAAATCTTGTACATGGTCATTCAAAAACACATCCAGTTTACATAGAAACCTTCATTATTCCCCTGATGTTGGAAAGTCCTGATTTCCCATTATATTTCCTGTTTTTTGACACCATGGTTTAAGTAGAAAACCACTTTGAATATACTTTTTTTAAAAAGGGAGGGAAAATTATTAACTTAAATAATTATGTTTTATTTTTTATTTTTTTATGTCAACAGTGGTACTTTGGGGGGTGGGGGAGGGGCAGCAAAAAGGAAATTTTTACTTTCCTTCCTCATTTTTGCCAGTACTGTGGATGGATGCCTATAAAACTGAAACTATTAAAATGTAATTTATGTAATATTATGTAAAAGAAAAAAAGACAAGTTCAGTTGTTTTTATAGCTAAATCAAAATGGTCAAAACTGTGATCAAAAGAGGAAACAGATACATTTTTTCTACTTTCTTTTCTTGACAGTTTGAAAAGCTAGCATTTAATTTTAACCAATATAATTTTTTTTGTCACTTTAACTGTCTGCGGTGTGTGCAGGTGCCGTACAAAATCAAAGATGTGGAGCAGGACTACGACAGTTATAACCAGGTTCCTGAGTCTCCGATCGGCCGCGACGAGGAGCCTCACCTGTACATGGTCCCCAAAAAATTCAGAAAGGTTTGTCTGCCTTATTTTGACTACTATTTTGACTTTTAAAAACTTTATCAACTTTTATAAGGTAATGTTGACGTTAGCCCCATAATGCATTAAAATCATCTAAGGGTACACCTGCGATTGACCCTGAAATTACAAATGTTGAACTTTATAATTTAAACTGGTGATAAGGTTACGCTTTTAATCGAAATGACCATACTGACAGTGGTAATTTTGCCTGCTCACAACTCAGTTAAACAGTTTATTTTTGCTCATTGATGGTGAATGCTGTAAATAAGTCAATATTGTGTAATCAACCTGGCAGTAACCTCTTATCTACATAACATTACATTATCTCTGTTCTATTTAATTAATATTTTGTTTTTACTTTTGATCAGGTCACAATCAAATACTCCAAACTGGGACTGGAGGATTTCGATTTCAAACATTACAATAGAACGCTTTTTGCAGGTCTGGAGCCTCACATCCCAAATGCCTATTGCAACTGCATGATACAGGTAGGACACATACATATTTATTGGTTATTGAGTCGGTTGAGTTTAGTGGGAGAAGAGTGTGTAAAAAAAAAAACATGCATTAAAACTGACACAAGATGCAAGGATGGGCACTTCAGAAATCCTTAGGAAAGTGAAAGTCAATGTATAGCTTCAATGAGGCCATAATTACTATATCAACGTATTGTTCAAGATATGGTAGATGGAACAATACATTTGTTTTGAGTCAGTATTAATTGTTGGTACTTTTTCTTTGTACTGGTGGGAACTTTTTATTTTTCTGCAATAACTGTAGAGGGTTGAATAAATAATTTCTTTGACTGATAACTATCAAAGTACTTCATTCTTCTACATATTGTTGATGTTGTATAATCCTGTTTTAGGATTATTGTGTCCGTGGCATGAATTAGTTTCAGTATTATCGTCTATTCATACTCTAGAGTAGCCTCACACTGGGGTTATTCTACATGTGTATGTATGGCAGAATGTTCATCTGTTATCATAGTGACACAGTGCAAACATTAGTAAACACAGCCAAATAAGTTTTAAGATTGTCTGAAAATCAAGGTTTAGGTGTCTGATGTTCAATAGAAAGATGAGAGTGACAAAAAATATTGTCTAATGCTAGGTAGCTTGTCTTGTCTTAAAATAAAGCTCAGACAGAGCAGTGCCCCCCGTTATCATCACACCTCCAGGGAATGTTAATGACATCAGCTCCAAAGTATCAATATTACACACTTCAGTTGTTGTGACGTGCCTAGCTTCATCAACTCTCCCATCTTCTACACAATACTGGGGCAACAACAGTTTAAGTACTAGAGTTTTAATTTATTGTATTTATTTGTATTTTAAAGGTCTTGTATTTCCTGGAGCCAATCCGCTGTCTGGTGCAGAATCACTTGTGTCAGAAAGAGTTCTGTTTGGCCTGTGAGCTGGGCTTTCTCTTCCACATGTTGGACCTATCGAGAGGAGATCCCTGCCAGGTAAAGACAAGGAGAAAGAGATTGGATTGCACTAGAGTTGTTAAAAGTATTGAAAATCACATACTAATTGATACTAAAACGAGAGTTGAAACTAGATACTCATTTGAGCAGGTATTGATACTACACACAGAAGAGAAATGAATCTTTCCTGAAAAGCTTTTGAACGATCTTGAGCTACATAAGACCACATAGACTAGTTTGACAAGTGCCCATGGACCACTATGGATCATACCTGGACGACTGAGGAATTACACAGATATTGCTGGGTTTCAGATGTGGCCAGTGATATTTAATACAGATGGATGCAGCTAAAATTAATTGTTTAAAAATGAAGATTTTTGTTGCAATATGGTCAATTATTAGGCCCAGTCACTAATACTGGGACTGCCTCGCTTTCTCTCTTTTTCTCCCTCTCTCTCTTTCTCTCTCATATTAAAATTATTGTCCATTTCCTTAGTCCCTACTTGTGCTTTGCACAATTCAACTCTTTTAATATTGAACTATCCCTCTTAAGGCCAGCAACTTCCTGCGGGCATTCCGTACAATCCCGGAAGCGTCTGCTCTAGGCCTGATCCTGGCCGACTCAGATGAGCAGACGGGGAAGGCTCGTCTTGGGCGTCTCATCCAGAGCTGGAATCGCTTCATTCTTACTCAACTGCACCAGGAGACACAGGAGCAGGAGGGACCACAGGCCTACAGGGGCTCCAGCAGGTCAAGAGCAAGCGCAACACAACCACACATTCAACAAACATTCACTTGTGATACAGTTTAGGTATGGTTATGGTTTTGGTTATGGTGAAAGTTAAAATCATGATGATTTCAATCAATCAATCAATGAAACTTTATTTATAAAGTGCTTTTCATACAAAAACGTAACACAAAGTGCTTTACAGTGATTAAAAACAATCCCATATTTCCATCCACCCACCCACTTACCCAACCCCCACACCTGTCCGACTCCACACAACCAAACAACCCAGACACGCACACCCACGACCACGCGCACACACGTGCACACACACCCTAAGATGGTAAATGGTAAAAATACATAAAATCAGCTATAGTAAAATGTGAGGCTGAATACAGGCGAACCAGTTGAGAAAGCACCATCAGAGGAGCCGTCTACATCAGGAGCAGAGACGTCCACCACCACCAGGAACCACCACAGGGTCCAGGGGAGAGATGAAGCCCAAGCACCAACCCTCCACCAGGAGCCCACGGGACAGAACCCGGCAGCCACAGCCAACCTCCGCTCCTGATGCAGAGGGCTCCTACAGAGGAAACACTGGAAATCCTAAAAAAATATGCCTAAAATAAATAAATATAATAAAATGTGCACAATAGAAACAGGTAAAAGTATATTTCATTATTATTATTATTAAATGGTTTCCTCCGATTGTCAAAAAAGCCTGTGTAGACTATATATTTTGAGTTGCCAGGAAAAAAAGCATTTCATACAATCACAATCGTTTTTATCAATAGCACATACAAAATACAGTGTAATTAGTTGTAGTTACTCATTACATCTCCACAAGTTTACACAGTTTTACAGCATAATGAAAGTAACAAATTACTCCATAATAATAGCTATAGTAAAAAAAAGGAAAAAAAACCTGCTATATTGGGTCATGTAGCAACATAGACAGATGCTGAACTACTGAGCTTCAGCTGCCCCATTTATAAATATTGTCACATCTGATTTTCAATAGCTGTTTTGTTTTTGCAGTGCTCTGGGCTCGTCTGGGGAGTCAGTGATTGGTAAACTGTTTGGTTGTGAAGTGGAGAACAGCAGTCTGTGTCGCTGTGGTAAAGAGACAGTGCGCTCCACTCTCACTCTGCTCTTCACCATGCACTACCCCGAACACAACTCACAAGGTACAGTCAATATCTAACCTTTGTTAAAAGAAAAAACATAACATGGACTAGGACAGAAAAAAATAGGAACCGGGGAGCACACAAATAGAAAAGATGGTTATGAGAGGCTATTGAAATCAGGAAGCAGGGTGCATAAACAGAGATGAGGGGGCGTTTGCCTTGGATCACACATGGGACTCACTTTTCCAGGCCTAGTAAATTGTTCCCTGCATATCCGTGGCAGTTTAACCAGAAATTAAGAAATCAGAAATGGCTTTGTTCTTACATGACCCTGTTCTGACAAAATGCAGATAATTTCCCAGGTCAGACTGCATGTCTGAATGGGGCTTTGGAAGCATTTTCTGTATTTAACTTTCATTTTTCTATATGATTTGTTTTCATAGATAAGATAAAGGAATATGATTTTGCTGAAATTCTGAAGAAGAGCATTTGTCTAGAACAGAGCACACAGGCGTGGTGTGAGAACTGTGAAAAATACCAACCTACGGTGAGTTAAGTAACATTTTGCTAGATTTGTATCTTCTTTAATTAAAGGTCCTATATTACACAAAATTTACTAACTTTAAGCCATGCTAAAATGTTCAAAAATTTACCCGGAGTTGTGCTTTGTTTCATTCACACATGAATACTCAACCTAAATATGGAGGATTTGTGTATTACACATGTGTGAATGCAACAAAACACAACTATGATATGGTATATATTATATATTTTGATGAGGAATCAGAAAATAGAGTAATATGAGCCATTTTAGTTATATTGTATGTAAAGAAACTGCTGTAGTAAAGTCCATGTTTGTGCTTCAGGTTCAAACACGAAACATCCGGTGCCTCCCCGACGTTCTGGTCATAAACTGTGAAGTGAACAGTGCCAAAGAGGCCGAGTTTTGGAGAGTCCAGGCTGAGGTCTGTAACACTGCAGGATGTTCAGCGTTCTTACAAATCACCACTGATGTTTATAGCAACTAGGACTGTCACTAACAATATTTTAGAAGTCGACTAGTCAATGATTATTTCTGTATACTGAGATTTTTTATACACCTTTTTAATCAAGTAATAATATAACAACTCCTCCTTGAACCGTCACCTTATCGTGGTGGAGGGGTTTGAGTGCCCGAATGATCCCAGGAGCTATGTTGTCGGGGGCTTCATGCCCCTGGTAGGGTCACCCAAGGCAAACAGGTCCGTGGGGACGGGTCAGACGAAGAACGGTTCAGAAGCCCCTATGATGAGTACACCAACAAGGCCAGTTACGTCGCCCGGATTGGCGTCACCGGGGCCTCACCCTGGAGCCAGGCCTGGGGTGGGTGCTCGCCAGCGAGCGCCTGGTGGCCGAGCCTCCCCCCACGGGGCTCGCCCAGGCTCAGCCCGAAGGAGCGACGTGGGGCCGTCCTCACGTGGGCCCACCACCCGCAGGAGGATCCATATGGGGCCGGTGCAGAGAGATCTGGGCGGCAGTCGACGGCGGGGGCCTCGGCGACCAGATCTCCGGACATGGAGACTAGCTCTGGGGACATGGAATGTCACCTCGCTGGGGGGAAGGAGCCTGAGCTTGTGCGGGAGGTTGAGCGTTACCGACTAGATATAGTCGGCCTCACCTCCACGCACAGTTTGGGCTCTGGAACCCAACTCCTTGAGAGGGGCTGGACTCTCCATTTCTCTGGCGTTGGCCGTGGGGAGCGGCGGCGGGCTGGTGTGGGCCTGCTCATTGCCCCACAGCTCAGTCGCTGTGTGTTGGAGTTCACCCCTGTCCCCTGCGCCTTCGGGTCGGGGACAGGTCTCTCACTGTGGTGTCGGCCTACGGGCCGAACAGCAGTGCAGAGTACCCGGCCTTCTTGGAGTCCTTGGGAGGGGTACTAGACAGTGCATCGACCGGGGACTCCGTTGTTCTCCTGGGGGACTTCAACGCCCACGTGGGCAACGACAGTGACACTTGGAGAGGGGTGATTGGGAGGAACGGCCTCCCCGATCTGAACCCGAGCGGTGTTTTGTTATTGGACTTCTGTGCTAGTCACAGTTTGTCCATAACGAACACCATGTTCGAGCACAAGGGTGTCCATAAGTGCACGTGGCACCAGGACACCCTAGGCCGGAGGTCGATGATCGACTTTGTCGTCGTGTCATCTGATCTCCGGCCGCGTGTCTTGGACACTCGGGTGAAGAGAGGGGCTGAGCTGTCAACTGATCACCACCTGGTTGTGAGTTGGGTTCGCTGGCGGAGGAGGAAGCCGGAGAGACCTGGCAGGCCCAAGCGTGTAGTGAGGGTCTGTTGGGAACGTCTGGCGGAGCCCTCTGTCAGAGGGACCTTCAACTCGCACCTCCGGGAGGACTTCTCCCGGATTCCGGGGGAGGCTGGAGATATGGAGTCCGAGTGGGCTTCATTCTCGGCCTCTATTGTCAATGCAGCTGCTCAGAGCTGTGGGCGTAAGGTCTGTGGTGCCTGTCGCGGCGGCAACCCCAGAACCCGGTGGTGGACACCGGAAATAAGGGATGCTGTCAAGCTGAAGAAGGAGTCCTATCGGGCCTTGCTGGCTCGGGGGACTCCTGAGGCAGCTGACGGGTACCGGCGGGCCAAGCGTGCTGCAGCCCGTGTGGTCGCGGAGGCAAAAAACTCGGAGCTGGGAGGAGTTCGGGGAGGCCATGGAGAAGGACTATCGGACGGCCTCAAAGAGATTCTGGCAAACCGTCCGGCGCCTCAGGAGGGGAAAGCAGTTCTTCACCAACACTGTTTACAGTGCGGGGGGAGAGCTGCTGACCTCGACTGGGGACGTTGTCCGGCGGTGGAAGGAATACTTTGAGGATCTCCTCAATCCCACCGTCACGTCCTCCGAGGAGGAGGCCGAGGCTGGGGACTCGGAGGCGGACTCATCCATCACCCTGGCCGAAGTCACTGAGGTGGTTGGCAAGCTCCTTGGTGGCAAGGCTCCGGGGTTGGATGAGATCCGTCCTGAGTACCTGAAGTCTCTGGATGTTGTGGGGCTGTCTTGGCTGACACGCCTCTTCAACATCGCGTGGCGGTCGGGGACAGTACCTCTGGACTGGCAAACCGGGGTGGTGGTCCCTCTGTATAAGAAGGGGGACCGGAGGGTGTGTTCCAACTATAGGGGGATCACACTTCTCAGCCTTCCCGGTAAGGTCTATGCCAGGGTACTGGAGAGGAGAATCCGGCCGATAGTCGAACCTCGGATTCAGGAGGAGCAGTGTGGTTTTTGTCCTGGCCGTGGAACACTGGACCAGCTCTACACTCTCCATAGGGTGCTCGAGGGTTCATGGGAGTTTGCCCAACCAGTCCACATGTGTTTTTGTGGATCTGGAGAAGGCATTTGACCGTGTCTCTCGTGGTGTGTCCTGTGGGGGGTGCTCTGGGAGTATGGGGTCCGGGGCCCTTTGCTAAGGGCTGTCCGGTCCCTGTATGACCGGAGCAGGAGCTGTGTTCGCATTGCCGGCAGTAAGTCAGACCTGTTCCTGGTGCATGTTGGACTCCGCCAGGGCTGCCCTTTGTCACCGGTTCTGTTCATTGTATTTATGGACAGAATTTCTAGGCGCAGTCAGGGGCCGGAGGGGGTCCGGTTCGGGGACCACAGGATTTCATCTCTGCTGTTTGCGGACGATGTTGTTCTGTTGGCTTCATCGAGCCAGGACCTGCAGTGTGCACTGGGGCGGTTTGCAGCCGAGTGTGAAGCGGCTGGGATGAAGATCAGCTCTTCCAAGTCCGAGGCCATGGTTCTCGACCGGAAAAAGGTGGCTTGCCCTCTCCGAGTGGGTGGGAGAGTCTTTGCCTCAAGTGGAGGAGTTCAAGTATCTCGGGGTCTTGTTCACGAGTGAGGGAAGGACGGAACGTGAGATTGACAGGCGGATCGGTGCAGCTTCGGCAGTGATGCGGTCGCTGTATCGGACCGTTGTGGTGAAGAGGGAGCTGAGTCGAAAGGCGAAGCTCTCGATTTACCGGTCAGTCTTCGTTCCTACTCTCACCTATGGTCATGAGCTCTGGGTAGTGACCGAAAGGACGAGATCGCGGATACAAGCGCTCGAAATGAGTTTCCTCCGCAGGGTGGCTGGGCGCTCCCTTAGAGATAGGGTGAGGAGCTCAGTCACACGGGAGGAGCTCGGAGTAGAGCCGCTGCTCCTCCACGTCGAGAGGAGCCAGTTGAGGTGGCTCGGGCATCTGTTCCGGATGCCTCCTGGGCGCCTCCCTCGGGAGGTGTTCCGGGCATGTCCCGCCGGGAGGAGGCCCCGGGGAAGACCCAGGACACGCTGGAGGGACTATGTCTCTCGGCTGGCCTGGGAACGCCTCGGGGTCCCCCCGGAGGAGCTGGAGGACGTGTCTGGGGTGAAGGAAGTCTGGGAGTCCCTGCTTAGCCTGCTCCCCCCGCGACCCGGCCCCGGATAAGCGGACGAAAATGGATGGATGGATGGATTACTAACAATTATTTATTTATTATTTATTTTTATTAACTGTCGACTAGTCACGATAATTCCCATTAATTCTAATAAAAACTTATTTCTTCCTCCTGTTTTCTAGTATGCATTCAATAAGGCCATGCAGAAAGAGGCGAGTGAGCCACCTAAACCCAAAGAACCCCCGCCCCCCATGCCAACAGAGTGGTGCCTCGAGTAAGTACACAGTGTGTTTGTATCTGAGTATGATTTGACCAAAAACGTATGTAGGTAGTTTCTTTTAATTGTATAGGCTTGAAAATCTACCAAAAATGTAACCTCTCATTGTTTAGTCAGTTTAGCCACTTCATCCTACTTTCTTTTGAAAGCAGAGGGGTCTGGAACCAGAGCATCAAGGCCGTCAAATAACCGTCCTCTTGGGGCGGTCTAACCACAGCCAATAAATTGTGCTATGTGTCTGTCAAACACCTGTCAAGCCGCTCCTGTGCAGTTGTGGGATATAATGTACTAACCAAATATTATATAACAAAACTGCACACTGCTAGAACAGATGTTAAGTTTCCCTGTTTCCTTGTTTTTTCAGTGCAGAGGAGGTGTGTAGTCTGGAAGGCTTCAGCTTCGACACTCGGGCTGAGGACCTGAGACATGTGTGGATCCCTCTGACACTGAAAATGTGCATCAGTAAAACACAAGGCCTGGAGATCAGCAGCTGGAATGAAGCAGAGGAGGTGAGGATTTATATATGGCTCAAATAACTAACTGTACTTTTGATACTTTGCACCTGATGTCATGAACATTCCCTGGGGGTGTGATCCTGGTGGTTCTGCTATGTTTTAGACTCTGTTAGACTGAAATCTGTGCTTTATTGTAATGTAGTCTGTTCAGAAAGTGCTGACTTAGTTGGAATTACAACTGGTGTGCTGAGTTGGGCTTAGACATGTCTCTTACTTAAAATTACAGTCAGAAGCTAGTTAGCATTAGCTACTCTCACATTTTTGTTAAAAATCAAACACGTAAACAGGCTCCCGAAAATGTGTTGTGCTTTGCACTTTGTGTTTTTTCTTGAATTTATTTGACAACTTATTTTGACAGTGCTTGCTAATGTGTATATTGTGTCTCCATTTTAACTTCTGAACATTCCACTATAGCGATACATACAGAACCCCCCCCCCCCCACGTGATGTCACTGCAAAGTAGGGGTGTGCAGAAATATTAATATGTCGTATCATTTAATGTGATGATACAGTATTGATATCGTGGGTTGCTGTATCTATATAGCGCCAAAAGTACTTTTTGGTATATTTTACAAAATTGTTTTGTTACAGCGCTACAGTTTTATTGCTTCTTTAGAGGAAAGAAACTCATTTTTGCAACACATTGGACATATTCACTTTTTCAATGATTAAACATGGATGTGTTTCATATTAACTTTGCACAAGAGATGGTTTAACAAAGACTTTTAGTGTCAGACATTATTTAGCCATTATTTTTATTGAACCTTATTGAAACAATTTGAAATATATTGTATTGAATGGAAAGCTCACTGTATCGAGATATGTATCGTATCGTGGCCTATATATTGAGGTATGCATCATATCAGCAACTTCTTATGATACCCAGCAAAGTATCAATATTGGAAAGTGTTTAATTTTTGTGATGTATCAGACGATAATATACAGTAGTTTTATGTAATGCTTTAATGACACTCCTCACACTCTGTCATCCTCTACCACAACTGCTCTGACTATCATCAATAACTCACACACCGCATCCATACATAGCCTAGATACACACAGTAGTTCAGTTACTCCTTCTAAGATACATTCTGCAATAATTCTAAGGTTTTTCATCTGAGTGAGACTTGCCAAAAATACTTTAGGTACTCTAGATACTTTAAGTTTAGGTTTTTGTAGAAATTTTCTAATCCTTTTTGTGTTGGTCAAACTTTGGTATGGTATTGAATATTAACTTCTGTTCATAATATGTAGTGCTAATCCTTTGTAACTCGCCTGTCTGCAGCTGAGTGCAGAGGAGGAGGCGGAGGGGGCGTCTCTATACGATTTGGTGGTGACAGTGCCTCACATTTTAGATGCTCGGACCGGAGGAAACCTGGTGGCTCACATTAAAGTGGGAGAGACCTACCATCAGAGGAAAGAGGTCAGGAGGGTTTAAATATTCACTGTTGTAAAGCAACATCTTTTGAGCTTGGATCTGCTAAACCAATACTGGACTACTGATGTGTTGTTTCATTCATAAGGTGAAGTATCTTGGTTTAAACACCACTAGTATATGTACACACTTGCATTTTTAAGCCTATAGGTGTTCAATATCAAATAAAATATCAATCAAATATTGAAATTAAAGCAAGTAATTATATGTGACTCCATAATGTTTCTAGGGCGTGACACATCAGCAGTGGTACCTTTTCAATGACTTCTTAATAGAACCAATTGATAAGGTAAAGTAATGTGGAATTTGTTTTTAAATTTTGCTGGTTTTGTTAGACTTGGAGACATCATGGTATTTTACATTTCTCAGACTGAAGCTGTGCAGTTCGATGTGAGCTGGAAGGTGCCTGGGATCCTTTATTATGCCAAGAGGAACTACCATACCAAATATGACCTCCGCAGTAAGTCTTTTTATATAATATATTCATGTATTTGACTATGTGTAGCTATCAACTAGGAATGAATGATTTGCAAAAAAAATGTCTAATTGCAATTTTTTAGCCAACATTGCAATTAGATTTATGTTTAGTGATAGGATTCTGTGCAAAGTTTACATTTATACACGTTCAGTAGAATTGATAAAAGTTGGAAATATGAACTGTCACACTAATACAAGTAACACATTTCAGAACATTTCTATTCTTTTCAAAGACAATTAAATCAAATGTTATTCATACAAATGTTTAATATTTGAACTATTGTAAGGTAAAGGTTAGCAGTTGGTATCGAAACCACATTGTATTTACTGTTAAAATATAAATAGTTGTTCATCCATATCTGAATTAAATACAAAAGTGTACTCACATGTTGACTGGCACCTTGTCGTCTTCAGTAAAGAACCCCATAGATGCAAGTGTGCTACTCACAGAGGCATCTTTGGCTCGTAAACAGAGGAAGACTCATGCCACCTTCATCCCTCTGATGGTCAGTGAGATGCCCCAGGCCGGAGACCTGGTCGGGCTGGACGCTGAGTTTGTCACACTCAACCAGGTATGGAAGAATATATATGCTATAGAGGGCCTGTATTAACTTGCTGAGATATTTTAAATGTGTGATGATTTGTAAATATACTTCTGAAATCAAAACTTTTTTCTCATGTAGGAGGAGGCGGAGCTACGCAGTGACGGCACCAAATCGACCATCAAACCCAGTCAGATGTCTGTGGCCCGGATTACCTGTGTCAGAGGCCAGGGTCCCAATGAGGGCGTGCCTTTTATTGATGATTATATCTCCACCCAGGAGCAGGTAATACCCCGTACTCAACGTTGCAGCTTTTCTCCGTTTCCAATAGCAACCATTACTGCAGCAATAACCATAAAATTCTTCCTGTTTCCTCATCAAAAACATACTTGGAGTTGCTTTTTGTTTCATTTTAACACACAAATCCATATACAAACCATAGTTAGGCTGAGTTCTTTCCCAAATAGAAAACACTGTGTTTCACCATGTGAAGTGCTCCTCTATGGTTTTAAACTCCATTATCATATGGATAATTTCAGACATGGCTTAAACCTCACAGAAGTCAATTTTGCATAATATAGGATCTTTAAAAAAAGACACAGTTATGGAAACTTTAGGTCATGACGGCCCCATCATAAATTTATGTTGTGCTAAAAATGTAGGCCATATCATCATATCATTGTCACTTGGAACTGAAAAAGGTGTCTGGTGGTTGAAGCCTTTTTTTGTCATTGCAGGTGGTTGACTATCTGACGCAGTATTCAGGTATTAAACCTGGAGACCTCGATGCAAAGATCTCATCCAAACACCTGACCACCCTGAAGTCCACATATCTGAAGCTACGGTTCCTCATTGACACAGGGGTTCGGTTTGTCGGTCATGGGCTGCAGAAGGACTTTAGAGTTATCAACTTATTTGTGAGTTAAAAACATTAAAGATCTTATCATTTTTTTCACCTATTTTGATTTGATTGTATTGAAATGAGTATTCATTCATTTGTTGGTCTATGCAGGTTTTGAAAGACCAGGTTATAGACACTGTCCACTTGTTTCATTTGCCCCGAAAGAGGATGATTTCTCTAAGGTTCCTTGCCTGGTACTTCCTAGGTAAGAATCAGTGAAAAGTTTAATAACTATAGAAGTAAATAATTCACAATTAAATGTGATATTTTTATAAGAAATATGATGTAAAATATGGTTATTGGACAGAATTCATGAAAACAGAACATGCTTTGGCATTCTGGTGCAAAGAGCAGTAATATTTAGTATTTAATTTAGTATTTAGTATTTAATATTTAATTTATTTGGATAACATAAACTTCAAAAATAATAATTATAGAGTGATTCTAGATAATATAATATTATAGAATCATATAATGGAATGTGATAATTTATTTGCAAAGGGCACTCAAGAATAGATTTATTAAAATGTATTTAAACATTTGGCAAATTATTTTAGCTTGTTGATTATGTAATGATTAATTATTTATGTTATGTTAACTTGTTCATGAATTTACAACACAGCAACAAAGGCAATATAAACATTCCAAACACATTAGCCATAAAGTCCTGTATTGCACAACAATAAGACAAAAGTCCAATCCAAATAAGGACGTCTTTTTGTTATTCCCAGACCTGAACATCCAGGGGGAAACCCATGACAGCATTGAGGACGCACGCACTGCTCTACAGCTCTACAGAAAATACCTGGAGCTGAGTCGAGGAGGAGGCTCAGATGAAGTGAGGAAAGTCCTGAAAGGGCTGTACGAGAAGGGCCGCCAACTAGACTGGAAAGTCCCAGAGACTGAGAGCGGAGCAGAAAGCCAAGGTATGAGCCTGAAGGAACACAGCTAAAACTGCACTTTTACAGTCACTTAAGCATTTTCCTCTGGGGCCAGTAGTCCCCTGAAAAAGAGATTCCAAAGATTTTCTGACTACAAGAAAATGTCTTACTCCAGTTATGCAGTTTTTTTTTAAAGATGTGTAAGTTTTTTAGGAAAGGATACATCACCTGCTTATCTCTGCTGAGATTTTAGTGCGTTGTCTGGAATGTTCCACAGTATGGCATTAATCCATATTCATAATCTATATAGCATGACAGGTGATTTTATTTACTCAAAAATACCTTCAAAAACTAGCAGGGTTGCAGATCTGACTCAGTACCTGGTGATGCTACCTGATTATTTCCATGAAGAATAAAAAGTTTAATGTAGTTTTTGGCAGACATTTTTGGCAGTTTATTATGCAAATTAAACTCGCCAAAACTACTAAAGAGTGGGATTAAAATTGTGAAGCCATAAAACAGGGACAACAAAGGGAAAAATTCCAACGTTATACTGTGCAAGTGTCGTTTACTGCAATCTAACTATCTTTTGTGGCACAGGTGCAGCTGTGTTCCCCTCTGTGATGGGATTGTAACTTGAGCTTGACAAGAAAAGACCTCAAGACTCTTTTTACTGGAAATGTAGACAACCAGCTGAGTATAACACATTTCGTCCTGGTTTAACATGCTTTTTCAGGTAAAATGTAGGTATGTGACTGTAATTAATCTTTATCTTACAATTATTGTGATCATGATGATCATGATGTTTATTCCAATTATTCCTGAGTATTGACACCATGACCAAACAACAGTGAAATCTGTCATTTTCTTTACCTGATCACCCAGAACAACACGCTCTGAGGAAGCTTTACAAAGCTGAGTTGATCTGGAGCCAAAATATTACTTATCTCAAGAAGTGATATATTTTGTTATGTGAATGTTATGAGAATTTTCAGGAGGAAATGTCTTCTGCATTTGAGAGACACTTGACACAATTTAGTGGCTGTGGTTGGGTCGTCTCAAATTTGGATGGAGGTTTTTCATGCTTTATGGTCCCTTCTGGATTCAAACAGAATGTAGAAGGGACTGACTGGTCAAGCAGTAATTTTCTTTCATTCACAATGTCCATAGTCAAATCACCATTCCTCTAATATGTGACCACCTTTATGAAATCAAATTTTCTGAATGTGACAAACAGCCTTATAAGTAAAGATTAAATTGAAATTTGCTTCTGAAATAGTCATGATAGTATGTTTAATTCTTACAATTATGTTGTGACCTGAAAATAACCTTATCAATAACCATATCAATTAAAGGTCCTTTAAGTGAGCCTTAAGCTTTGTTAAAATGTTGTTACCTCCTCAAAAACATACCTGGAGTTGTTTTGTTTCATTCACACATGTTTGAGTAACCCTTAATTAGTCTGTCTACATTGCAGTAGTTGCGGTAGCAACTTTTACTTTTTGTTCACTAGAGACTGACAAGGGCTTCCAGGGCTGAAATTGTCCAAATGATTATAGTGAAGGTGTATAGAGTTTAAGAAACAGTGGAGCACTTCCTGTATTAACACATGACATAACAAGGTGGAATCAGTTTAAGATAAGAACTCTGTTTTTTCATTCACACATATTTAGTGAACTATATGGCGAGTTCTTGAAAACTACTGCTTCATAACATCACAAGGTGGAAGGAAGTATTTGAGTTTTGAAGATGTAGGCAGAATAATAAATGGTTACTCCAACATGTGTGAATTAAACAAAACACAACTCCGGGTATATTTTTGATAAGGAAACACCATTATAACTTTAGAAAAATGTCTAATGTGGGCCTTTTAACCAAATCATTTTCACATTCCTGGTATGTTATTCCACAGATTATGGCTTCACTGTGAGGTAACTGACACATCTGTCTGCTATGTGTGTATCACCAGTATCTTGTAATTTGATGCTCAGTTAGAACCAAGTAAAATGGGATTATTTCATATTTTCTAATTAAGTGACATTGTGTGTTTTACTCAGTGGGAAACTCTATATTTCCGCACAGTATAGGAGGCAGACTTGTTTAGTTTTGATCACATGTACAGTTTATACAATTTTGTGTTCATTTTTTAATATGAATTGTATTTTCTATCATGTTCTGTGGTTGTAATAAATAATAAAAGACCTAAAAGTTTTAAGTCCTGGTTGGAATATTACCTCTTAACATGTTCCATACAATTTACCACAATAGTTGAAGAACTGGGAGATTTGGGAGTTTTTAACCAGCGTGTCCTTTTAGAGTTGGGCCTTTCTCACAGCAAACACCGGAGGCAAAGACAGACGAGAGGATATCCCGGTTACGTTTGATGATCTGTTTGATATAATTTATCTGTGTTGAATTAAGAAAAAAAATCCTGTTGGTCTTTCTTTGCATAGTTTTTCTAAATTTGTATATTTTTTTTTTATTTTAATAACTAATACCTTGTTCCTTCATGCTGTGGGGGTTTCCTATTAACTTTACAGCACCAGTCCGGAGCTCCGTGTCTACACGTGGGGTAGCACCATTTTTTCTAATCTAATAAAAAACACGTGGTTTTTTACTCTACACTAGTAACTTATTAAACTATGTGTCATTGCATTTGCATTGGTATTTGTATTTTTAATCTGCCTTTTGGATATTGTGGACATAAGCTGTGTAGTGTAGTACTATATGACTAAATTATGTTTTTAGTATTACATGGGTATTTTCTAGATCATGCCATATTGCAACATTTGTTACTGGTCCTTTGTCTATTTGATAATGTGACCTGTCAGGTGACTGGTTGCAGGTTCTATTTAAAAGCAGCTGGCATCCTTTTATTCTTGTATGCCCTGAAGAAGGCCCCATACGGCCAAAACACGTAGGCTAGTCCCGTTTTATACATAAAAGGGCTTTTTAATACAGCAGCAGTACCTCCGAGTTTCTCTTTTAAATGTCTTTATTAGTTTTAATATCAGATCAGCGTTATACAACATGTCAGACCTCTTTTGCTGCTATCCCTGTACTTGTGTTGTTGCAACAATACAAAATCCTCACAGAGGAGACAAATAGAGTTTTATTATATCTGATGTCTGTATCCTGAAACCTTGCTCAAGTTTCCTCTGTGGTTTCCTTCCCTTACCTCCTCTAAGATTTATGGGACATCACTTAATATGGCATGTTTGATTGACAGCTGAAAAACTGAGGATTGAGGAGCGGAATTGAGCAGAAGACTCATCTGCTGTTTTGAATGATTCTGTATTGCCCTGTGAATGAATATAAACCATATGAACTAGAACTGACTGTACTGTCATCTGTACTCTATTCATGTAATATTGGTGAACCTTGCCCTTCATGCCCAAGACAACCTCTCCTGGTGGGACAGTAACATTTCTTATCTTAGACACACTCCATACTAGGCAAGGTGAATGACATGTCTTGCCTAAGGACACAGCAACCGTTTCCACTAGAGCTACTGCTGCCCCACTGTGGTACTGGGAATTCCTAGCAGTCTCCCATCCAAGTACTAACCAGGACCAACTCTGTTTTCTAAGATCTGTTGAGATTGGGTATTGACAAGCAGATATAAGTGCAAGTATTAATGTAATTAACTTACAAGCTAAAACAAGAGCTTTAAGTCAGCTTGTTTTTACCTCATTAAACACACCTGGAGTTTTGTTTCATTCTTACATGTTTAAGACTTTATTATTAGTCTGCATTTCAAAAGTTCAAAATCCTCTGTTCTACCTTGTGATTGCTGTTAGGAAGTGGTAGTTTTCTAGCTATCTTTGACCTTTTGTTCAGTAGAGATTGGATCATTTCAGCCCTGAAATTGCCAAATTATTCATCTCGTGAAGGTGTATGGAGTTTAAAAACAGTGCAGCACATTCTGTATTGCCGCATAGCATCACAAGGTGGAAGACAGTTTTCCACATGAGAGAACTCAGCCTAAATATGCAACGTTTGTGTTAAACATGTGTGAATGAAACAAAACAATTCCTGGTATGTTTGTGATGAATGTTGATGTGGGCCCTTTATATACACTGCAATGACAGAAGAACACGACTCAGTATATATTGCAAACAGTTTATTTGTAGTAAATGAAAAGTGTGCCATTCTGTGAGGAGAGAGAGCGGGTTTCAAGGACGGTTTGAATGTCTTTGGTCCATATTTTGGTGGAGGCATTTCATAATGAGTTGGTGGGAGACAAGAAAGGCACTTCAGTTTACAGTTGTCTCAAAGATTTGAAAAAGGACACAAGCTCAAATAGGGAAAAAAAAAACTCAACAAATGCTAATGTCACAACCTCCTTTGTGCCTAATAATATGAATATCACATACAAAATGCCCCATGTGAGCACAAATTATATAGCTACATAAAGTTTATACAGTAAGAAATCAAATATAATTGGGAAGGAGAGAGTGTGAATGCATCCCGTTAGGAAGAGACTGATAAGAAAACAGGCTTAACAAGACAAAATGAAATATTCTTTGGTGGAAAAACTAATATTCCCTATGTTTGGAATGTCAAAAAGAAATGGTTGGCTGAAATCAAAATGAGGAAAAATCTAAAACAGAAAAACTAACTTAAAATCTCAATTCCAGCACTTACAAACTTCACATGTACTGGAAGAAAAGTGCCAAATTTTGAGTTCCTCTTACACCCTGTAAATACAGGAAGTGCTAGAGGATTCCCCAATGGCTGCCTCCAATTCATATCACTTGCCTCCTTGATTCCTTAGTTGTAAACCCCACACAAATAGATAAGAAGTTCTCAATTGGTTTTATAATGAAGGACATACAGTGGAGGAGTCAAGGAGGTATGTGAACAAATAGGATGCAGTCCAAGTCAGTCAATGCAGCGAGGAGAGTTACATTATAATCTAGGGCTAGATGGTAACAATAGCTAACCAGTCAAATGTGGGTAAACTGCAATTTTGGTTATCAACACTCAAGCAGTTTTAGCATATTGGATTTCAACACATAATTAAACCAGCAACAAAGTAGACTGTTTCTTTGTCCAAAAAAAAAATATATATATATAATTTTTTTAAATCTGTGATAATTAAGGAAATTTTACATTCCAGTGGGACAAAAAGAAACTACAAAATAAAATTAAATTAAAAAAAGGCCATAGTGAACCAAAAAAAAAAGTGACTAACATTCATCATTGGTGTGGATTTTCAACATTTTTCTCAAATAATTTGTCATCTACGGGAAAATATGAATGGAGAAATTGTACTGAACTTAAAACATACAAATAAAAAATAAGGCATGCATTTTCAGTGGTAAATAATTAATCAACATTAAATCCTAAATATGTGGTATTTTTAAGAAACAGTACCCACAGTGGCTAAATGAACTATGTTAATACAAAGCCCTGATTACAAGCAACTTCCAACCTCGACCAGCACTTGTATAATTCAAACTATAACACACTCAACATCCCATTAACTGCACATATTCAATATTATGGCTGCAAAAATAATCACAAAAAGTGTCTCCCAACTTGCCACAATTTCCACTAACTTCATGTAGCAAAGATTTAGTCACAAATGAAAATCTGCTTTTAATTACAGATAGAAAAAACATAAGATTGCTTCCCTATTCCACATCAGGGAAGATCAAAAACTAAAGTTGCAGCTATAATGTAACAACAGTGTACACTACAGCTTGTCCATATTTACAAAAAACTAAGGAATTCATTGCTAGGGGTCCCTTTATGCAAGCTCACAGCAAGAAAATAATATTAAACTACCACAATTAAATGATTTGTAATGAGGTAATGGCCCGTGTTTTGTTCACTAACCAATGGAACCAGCCACATTCAAAAGAACAGCCAATTTTCAGCTAACAATGCATTTGTTAATTAAAGTTTGATCGCTTTTACGTTCAGAGATTAAGTGAAATATTAAATAGAAAAGTTGGGGAGTTTTGCAAAAAAAAGTGTAAACCTACAAGTTAAACTGGCTTGAATTCAGAACTTGGGATGTGAAGAAACTGCAATTAAAGACGCGCTACTTAACTTTTCTGCCACCTGCTTGTTTCCATGGAGATGTTATTGCTTTGCCTAGAATATTTGACAGTATGACATTAGCTAAGCCTATATCCATGGACACAAACCACCACGCTAAGTTAAAGATCGGATCTCTGGAGTGGCGAGGCAGCTCACAGTAAGAATGTTTTTGAAGGTATTTTTGAGCAAGAAAAATTCTTGTTATCAAATAACTACTGTACTGATGAACATTCCAGACATAGACATATCATCTCCTTTCTACACACTAGAAAGGTTTCATAGAGCACTTTTAAAACAAGTACAAAATTCTAGATATTGTGAATTTAAGCCATTGTAACTTGTTGATTTTCAGTTTTTCGCAGTAATAGGGAAGGGTCTTGAAGGCTTTGTCAAACATACAAAGTATAAATTGTGCATTGCCAACACAAAACTGTACCATATTTTCACATCCATGTCATAAGAAAAAGGCAATAGTGAAATCTGTGACTAAAGGCAAGCAAGTCATATATATACCATGTTAAGTGCATATATATTCAAATAAAGGACAGACATGGAAGAAAACTGTCTGACAAAATTTCCAGCTATGATACAGCGCTTGGGCAAGTTTTTGTGAAAATCGACTTTGCAATTTTAACAATATTCTACAAAAAAGGTAACAAGCCCTCTGGTGGTTAGAAAAGGAACAGCAAGCCAGCAAGACGACACGACAGCCACCACCACACTGGCCCCAATATAGGAAGGCAAGAATTATAGGGCCAAGCAATCTCTTTTTCAATAATGAATCTATACCCACTTTGTTTCTAGGTTTCGTAGCAGCCATAGAACAAGCTCGAACTTACAGTGTATTTGATATGTTCAAAGATTAACAATAGCCTGTAGTGTTGATTGTGTCCATTTTGTTGTTAATGTCAGATGCTTCTAAATCGTGTAGTGAAAAACCTGAAATGTCTTGGGAATTTAAGAAAAAGGGATGCAACAAAATGAGACTACAAACATGAACCAAAGCAAGAAGAGCAAAAAGTACTGCAGACTTGCAAACTTCAAACAGTGTTGCCGTTGATATTATAGTCGGATCAAATGGTTTTCTAAAAGACGCGAGAAGGTTTGACAGACAGAAGCATGGCGAGATAAAGATAGAAAGAAAAAATGAACAAAGAGAAAGAGAGGGATTGTGAGAGCTTTTCAAGTTTGAAGGATGAGCAGACTAATGTAGACACACTGCCAGTAAGGGCATATCTGAACAAGTTAAAATGAGTTGAATACAATGTCTTAATTTGATAAGTTTTGAGGAGTTAAATTTATTTTTCTTGATAATTGTTACTTGATTTCTTCTTCATTTCTAATTCTGACAGATTTAAATATACATGTATTTTTTGTTTAATATTATATCAAGCCAAAAAGAGCAGCCAAATATTTATTCTACAAGTAGAATTTTGCTCTTATGGCAACTTAAAAAGTGAATACATGCAACCTAGTAGAAAAAATCTGAAAGATATTACATGATTTCATTAACTTTTTGTTTCAAAAGAAGGAGGTTAGAAAATTGCACTTGAAATAAGATACATTTTGTTTACCTCATTGGTAGATTTTTAAAAGAAATTTAAACTAGTTATTTTACATAATTTCTATTTAATCAAACAGAAATGCTATTAATCAAGTTTAATAATCTAGTTAATATGAAAATAAATGAAACCTGCTCAAAACTTTTCAAACTCAAATTCACATAATTTTAACCCATCCTACATACGTCTCATTTTGCAGTGTAGAAGTGGCACTACAGCTCCATTAATGGAAATATGTAAACTTGTATTCTATTCTTCATTGAGACGGGAGCAGGGGCCTAGCGGACGGTTCTGGTTGGTTCTCCGTTGTCATGGGCACTGCATCCGGGGGGTTCTTTGGGGCAGCCCGTTGTGGTGGTTGGAGGACGAGGAGGAGGGGGGGTGGGGTGGACCTCTGGAGCTGTGCGGGTGCTGCTGCTGTGAGGTCTGGTTGTTGTTGTCGGCCTGGTTGTTTCTATGGTGACCGTGGTGGTTGCGGTTGTGGTAGGAGCTGCCATTGTATCGCTGCCCGCCCGAGTGATAGCCCTGCCCCTGGAACGTGCGCCGGTTCCCCTGGAAAATCTGAAGAACAAAACCCAGATTAGGACGATTTCTAAAAAGCTTTGTGACTATGATTAGATCTGTGATATATATTTTAATAATAGGTTTCTCTTCAAAGATTACATTTTAAACATGTACAAAAGAGTTGACAAAAACAACTGAACTGACAAACTAATACAAGAATCACATTTCACTACTTTTTGTTTGTTTTTATTGATTTAAACTACACTCTTACCAGTTTTTATGCAGATTTTGTTATATTTTGTTGTTTGTGGAGGAAATTAGGTGTCATTTTTTTGCCACAGGGTATGCCACTGGTGTGTCTCTATAGACATGTTTTTGCTTTGAATGTTGCACAGTACTGCATTAAACATATCCAACCATCATCATTGTTCTATACTGTTTGCAAAGGTACACTCACTCTAAAAGTTGTGCAAATCAAAAACAACCAGCTTGAGCTTCAATAATAGAAGCTTGACCTTGCATATCTTGCAATAAAGCTTGCAAAGTCAGGCAGACTTAAACAAAATGGTACTTTAGCATAACAACTTCTTCAGTATATGAGATGTGAAATAGTGTATTAAATAAAAAAATAAAAATACAGATAAACCGACCTGTTTGGTGGGAGGGGGTCGGGGTTCAGTAGAAGTGTTTTGGGTCTGCGGAGGGGGCGGAGTTTCTTGTGGACCGGTCACAGAGGAGGAGGTGGAGCTACAGCGAGACCTGT
Source organism: Boleophthalmus pectinirostris (assembly GCF_026225935.1). NCBI lineage: Eukaryota > Metazoa > Chordata > Actinopteri > Gobiiformes > Gobiidae > Boleophthalmus > Boleophthalmus pectinirostris. The sequence goes on along the minus strand of NW_026571515.1, from coordinate 33,689,281 downwards.
TTGAGTACCCTGTGTTTGGATGGTACACTGCACACATAAGAACAAACAACAGATTAACAATGTGACATTAAATTTGTCAGCAGCAATAGGAAAAACAAACAAACAAAAAAAAAAGTTTTGGTTTTATTAATTTATGTGACTGTGTTAGAATTGATACCTGCTCAGATTTATATCTCATTTTGATAATAGTTTTAGTATAGATCAGTATCTGACAGAGATAGATGAATAGATAAAGACAGGAGAGAGAGAGAGACTGAGACAGATGGAGTGAGATGGGGAAAGAGACCGAGAGATGGAAAGAGACAGAGACAAAGAGAGACAGAGAGTGCGACAGTCACCTCAGTGAAAGGAGGCAGCTGATTTGTCAGTTATTAATGTTCATATATTCATTTAAGGACAAAACTGCCAAATAAAAAACATTTTAACATTTTTTTTTAATTAAGACCAAAATGACAAACTTCACTGCAGCAGTTAGAGAAAGGGTGACAATTTTCCTGTGTAAAGTGAATTGGAGTCGATGGAGTCAATGGAGTGCCCATGATCATTTCCTATTTGGAACACAGAGGCTAGAGTGCTTGCTATGTCCATTTATATATACAATCTACAATGGCTGTACCTGATCCAAACCCTGTGATGCTCGTCTTTAACGGCTCAAGGTCAAAGGTGAATCGAACAGCCTTCCCCAGATCTTCATCGTATTTTCGTTCACTCACAAAGTGCTGAAAGAAAATATTATGGGGTTAAGAATGTGTCTGTGTCAATGAAAGTCACAAACTGAAAACACCCCAGCCTTGGTCATTCTTTTCATTTAAAAAGGTGCACTATGTAACTTCTGGGGACCTGCTTGTCCAATAATAATATGTTGTATATGAAATATGTTGTTGAAGTATATGTCAAACGAGCTCTGTGTACGTGAAAATGAATTTTCCCTTCAGGACAATAAAAGTCTAAAAAGTCTAAAGTCTAGTCATTACTTTGCCTAGAAAGTTCCACAATATGGTGATAACCTAGTTAATCTCCATAGAGACAAGCAGGTGACACCACCAGGCCAAATCACAAGTCAGATCTGTGAAAAAACAAGGTGGTAGGTGGTATGGATGGAGGTATTTTTAGTAATATAAGGTTCATTTAGTAATATAAACATCTGTAATGGAATAAATGTAAGATTGTCAAGTTTAATGCCATACTGTGGAATATTCTAGGCAAAAGAATTATATCTCCATAGAGACAAGCAAGTGGCAAACCATTCCGAACCAATTTTAATTAATTAACAGAAATGAATGTAGTGTATCTAAGGCCTTCTATTTGCATCAACCAAACCTCCAGCAGAGGGGGCTAAAAGACAAGTTATGATTATAAAATCTTGAATTTGGCTGTATAGACAGCAGACAACTTATAGCCATTAGCTACTAATAAAGGTCTTATTGAATAAGATTTTTGCCCTGAACCCAATAGGTCTCAAATATCTACACATCTAAATAATATATTTTTTTAATCAGTAATACCTATTACCAAGCCCTGTGCCTTACCTTGATATCTGCTCGTAGTTCTGAGAGCTGCTCCTCCGACATTGAGGCTGACTTCTCTGTGAGTCGTCTAAGCTCCTCTGCTCTCTTCTGCCGCGCATCCAAAATCATCACTGAAACAAACACAAAATGCAAGCCAAAAATTAAAAAACTAGTAAAATATGATTCTCAAACACAATACAGCCACAAGATGTTTAAAGGAAACCACATATGAGAGTCAAGAGGCACTGGGCAGGAAGGTAGTGAGATAATTGGAAAATATTTTTAAATTATGGCACTCGGTTAAAGAAAGCATACTGTGCTTGAATGCATGAATCAGTCAAAATACAACTTTGACTAACTTAATGATGAGGAACACCCTAATAATGTGTCCATTATGTGTTCCCTCAATGCATTTCTTAAAAGATAACAGAATATTTTGGTAGAATGAACAAAAATACTAAAATTAAACCTGATTTTAAATGTTTTGTAACAAAAATATTATGTCCAGCAATTTTATTTTGCAGTGGGGGTTTTGGGGGCTCCTGATCAAATACAGCTGATCATTGGTTTAACTCTGAAATACATAAGGGCTTTCAGAAGAGCTGTGAAATAAATTAAATATGAAAGAGATCTAATAATTTGAAGCAGTTAATGATCAGCTTGGGTTTCATAGAAAGGTCCATAGCCAACCTTCCAAGTTAATAAAATCATGTGGTTAAGAGCAGAGTTCAGACTTTGGAGGATGAAATGTAAATTATTTTTGTTAATTAACATTAGAGCAAATTCTGGGTTTTTTCATGGCCAATGCTGATTCAGAGAAACCAATGGCTGATATGCAAGCATGCTGGATTGTCCTCAAATCCACTACATGGTTTTAATATCCATTACCAGGCTCTATCTCTCTACCCTAGATATCAGTTATTTTTTTCATAGACAAAAGTTGAGAAAATTGCAGTGAAATTGTTGATAAACATGAAACAATACCAACATGAACGACTAATGACTAATTTGACATTATTTGACATTGCTACTTAATTATATCAGATTTTCACAGAAACAGCAGCTGGTTTGCAGTAGATAACATTTGCATTTCTTATTTATCGTTACAGGTTATTGGTTATTTAATTTCTCATGCAGCATTTTGCCTTAACAGCTGTAAAGTACAAAGTTCACCTGACTCAGCACTGTAGCCAAATACAGGTCAAAGATATAAAACAGCAGATAAAAGCTTCATGGAAAAAGTCTTCCAACACTAGACACAAATCAGAGCATACTGACAACAAATCAGATTCAGCAGGTTAAAACAACAGTGAAGTGTCTGATTATAAAGGTCAAATCTGTTATCAACTAAAGCACAGCTGATTTTAACCACTCTAATCTCATATATTGTATTACTTATGCAATCAACACCATATCAGTGATCACAATACCCAGAATTGCCTCTCCATGGATCTGACCTGTAACTTGGCCTAGTGAAATCATCCGCTTTTTGTTTAATGCCAAAGCTCAATATCTTATAAGAGATATGGTTATTTTGGAAAATGTTGTTTTTGTTTTGAAGTTATAAAACTTGTGATCCATTTTCAAATCTGAGCACACCTTCATAAAAACAGCCTTGAGTCTCCCCTGACACCTGACACTTTTCAGCACAGAACACTCTACAGAGCACAGGGGGAGAGAGGGGTGAGCAGGGTGAGAAAGGAGAGAAAGAGGGCGGGGGCAAAGGAAATAGGAAGAGAGAGAGGAAAGAAGATAAAAGAGAGAAAGAGAGGGAGCGAGGGCAAGAGAAAGAGGGGTAAGAGGGAGAGAGAGAGGAGAGCACAGGTAAGAGAGGGCAAGGGAGAGAGGATAAGAGAGAGATGGGGTGAGATGGAGAGAGAAGGAGGAGAGAGAGGGAGAGTGTGGAGACAGATGGAATGAGAGGGGGATTAAAGAGAGAGACTGGCCTAGTTGTAGAAACTATGCAGTCCTGCTCTGTCATGTTACACACCGCTGCACTGTGAAACGAGAAATCTACATTAGTCAAAATGACTTAGAATCAGAATAATATAATAGGTTTGACAAGATGTCTTTGGTTTGAGTTCAATACATTATTTTCTACTTAAATTAACAAAGTAAATGCAGTTCTTACATTCACTGACATAATTTAGTATGAAATTATTATTTTTTTTCTATTTCAAATAAAAATAAAATAAGAATTAAGAAGTAAAAGTACAACAAATATATCTCACTGACATTACATTTTCTCAACATATTTTGAAAAAGTTAATTTGTGAACTTAACAGTCCTATATTACACAAAATTGTTTCTTGTGCGTTTTAAGTCATGTTATGTTGAAACCTCATCAAAATCCCTTTATTATTAATCTGTCTATATCTCCAAAGCTCCAAAATACTCTGCTCCTCCTTGTGATGTCATTAATCGGTAGTTTTCATGTTAGAAGCTACCTTTTACTGTTTGGTCAGTAGAGACTGCAATATCCAGGGCTGAAATTATCCAAATGAAGTGAAGGCGTATGGATTTTAACACACAGCGGGGCACTGTGAGTGTTTGTGTGATATGGCCCCTTCAACTACAAATTTTTGCACCTCGATTAATAAGGATATCTGAATATATCTGTTATCAGACACAACAGCAAGACATCTGATAATCTTCCACCCATAAATAAGACAGGATTTTGTTGTTTGCAGAACTTAAATAACTGGTGTTTGATATTTGATAAATGTGACCATTAATTTTTCAATGCAGTGCATTAAAAATATGTAATTTTAATTTACTTATACCGTAAGTAAATCTCAACAACTCAAAACATATGTCTAAGTCATTTTTTCCGTTCCGTACACAGCAGCAGCCTGGGGGCACGACTGCAGCTGGGAAGGAAACTGGGACTAGCTGTTCCACAACAATCTCTGCCTGCTCTGTGTGCCTCTGAGCCTCAGTGTGTGATTTAGGTCAGATTCTGCAGCTCTGTCAGGTGCTCAGGTTATGGCCCACGGGTGGTATGCACTATGCGCTCACACACAGACGCACACTCGCGTGCGCACACACACACACACACGCGCGCGCGCGCGCGCGCACTCACACTCGCAAACGCACTCGCACTCAGGTCCTTTTATATGAAGTACTCACTGGATTCAGCTTTCACTTTGTCCATTTCTGCCAAAAGGGTGACTTCTCTGTCCATTAAACTGGAAAAAAGAGAGAAATAAGTGTTAAAATGGTTGTTGTCCACTCTTGGACACATATGCCATTACTGTAGAATATTGTAGCCATTTCCATGGAAACAAGCAGGTGGAAGTGCTCCTCCAGTCCAAATAAGATTCATGCCAAGATATAAGTCAGCTCACAGTGAGGATATAATATATTTTTTTAACTAATTAAATGAAGTACTGGTATGTACTGGGGCTTTAATGGTGCATTATACATTTTTTCTGATGGAGATATTATTGCTTTGTTTTGGTGACTCCACAAAGTTACAGGTCAGATCTGTGAATAGGTAAGCCAATAAGAATGCATGTTTTTAACTTGTTTGAACTTTGTTTATTTGGATAAAGAATGGCATGTCAAATTTCATGCTGTTGAACATTTCAGGCAATTCAATAACATCTCCCTGGAGACAAGCAAGCAGACCCTCCACCAGAAAAGTTAGTGCTCCTTTAAAAACAATCTAATGTTCTCCATGTAGAAAACTGAATTGGCATCTTGCTGGTGAATGGTAGAACATTCATCCACAGACCAAAAGGATGGTGGATTTGACCAGTAAATATCAGCATCCTCCCATTGTGTCCTTGGGCAAGACACTCCTGAACAGAGGAAGCAGATTTGCAGCCAGCCTCCCACTCGTCTATCCCAGGACAGTTGTGGCTACAGGATTGGTTTACCACAGAGTACACCAAGTGAAAAATATTGCATGACATGTAAAGGGACTTTGAGTGTCTCATTATTATTATAGTTCAGTACAATAAAGTCAAGTGTAAACAAATAGCTTTTTACTGAAGGCTGTAGACTCATGTTACACAGGTGAAACTGCACACAATGATAAACTATTTTTATTATGTTGACTTTAGGGCACTGCCACAGTAGTCTTGATAACAAATTTTGAAGGGTCATGTACTGAATATAGACAAAAAATATAGATAAATGATAAAATTGGGGGAAAAAAACAAAAAACAAAGCAGGATTATTCCGAAAAATCTAAATGTACAATACACTAGTAGGAAAAAAATATGAACTGTATAGTTTTTTTTTTAGTAGTTGTGTCTATAATACACTAAAAAGGGTGTATTTTACTTCTATGAGGTATTAACTGCTAACACACAACATATTTAGCATATTAATAACATATTAACATGTCTTATAAGTAGAGCCCGACCGATATATCGGCTGGCCGATATTATCGGCTAATATGGGCACCTGGAGACATATCGGCTATCGGCCGATATGCTTGCTGATATGGGCCGATATTTCACCTGGGCATGTTATACCTCGTTATAAAGCTTAGACTCTCTACATTATGTTCATTTAATCCAATTTACAGACAGATAAATGTCCTAATATGTGGCTCCGCATCAGTATTTATCTGCGGTGTAATTTGTCTGTGTCCCTACTGTCCCTGAACACACCACCAGAGTGACGTCACTTCACTCGCGTGTGTTTGTTTACACCCGCAGCCGTGCGCAACATTGAGATTATATTCTTTTTCGGACAATCGGTTTGAGTCTGGATTAAAAGGACATTTATTAGTGCAGACTTGTGATGTGAGGAGGAGCCTGTGTGAGCGGTGAGTGTTGGAAATACATCGACTTTGAAGCTAGTTAAGGTTTTGTTAGCGGTTAGCTGCTGTAGCTCCCACACATAAACAGGCTGTTTTCTATTGGTCTATTGTAAAGTGACTACATTGGCCGTATATTTGTTACTGGACCAGCATTGATATGTAAATGAGCTGTGACTAGACGTGTGAATGATCCACATTTATGCATATAATTAACTACCGCGGAGCGCAGCATTTACGGCTAAAGGCTAATAGCAATAGTTTACTAGCTAGGAGTTATGGGTCGGTCGCGATCGAAGCGGCTCTCAGAGCGAACAACGGGAGCCTGCTTCTTATTGGGAGCCGTGTTTTCTCTTTTTCTTCATGCCGTATGTAGACCCGTAGTTTGACAGCAGCAGCGGCTGAAAACGAAACTTTCAGAAATCTGCGTGTGCATAGGATAAAAAAAAGTGCATATTTGGCTGCAGTTCAGCATAAAATGAATAAACCAGGACTAATCTTGGGCTCGAGTGCAGAAGAGAGATAGAAACCGAGTGCCGACACTCAGTCCTGGTTCAGTTCTGGTTTAGTCCTGCTTGCAACAAAACAATCTCAAGAGTCGCTTGGGAGCCGAAAGAGCCAGCTGCTTTAGTGAGCCGAGCCAAAAGAGCCGGTTCTCCAAAAAAAAACAAAAAAAAACTGGAAATCCCCATCACTAGTAGCTAGAATGTGATGCAAAAATGCCATTAGGCCAATCTACTGTATGTAAATATGATGTAAAGAGTCAAAATAACAATAAATGTTGCCTAAATAAACCCAATTTAGAATCCACTAGAGACAAACCTAAGTTTTTTAATCAATTCAAGATTTACAGTGAATTTTTACATCACGAAATATATCGGTGATTATATCGGCTATCGGCAGCTTCAACTCCCATTATATCGGTTTCATATCGGCCACAACAAAATCCATATCGGTCAGGCTCTACTTATAAGTTTACCCTCCCTTTGCTATCCACGCCAAGTCACTCCCCATTCAGAGCACTATCACAACACTATCAGCATGCATGCCGCTGACTATTGCACATTGAGGTTTGCGAAGTTGCTGTGTACAGTTGAATTGTGTTTTTGTATATTTATGGATGATTGTTGTGTGGGAGCATGGGTGATGTATAGTTCTGGGCTGAGCACTGGACAGAAGTAGGGTTCGAATACAGATAAAGATCACTAAATTACTGAAATATGCATGAATGGCATCTAAAACCTCTTCAGGCATGTTTTTGATGAAGGAGCGTTACAACATGGTAGAAAGACAAAATAAATTAACTATAAATTGATAGTAATTATGATGACAACTCTATTCCACAGGTTATCAGATACAAACTCACCAGCTCTGGAGTTCTGCAAACGTCTGCTTCATTCTCTTGATAGAAGAGTCCATCTCCTCCTTCACCACCATCCTGTATCGAGTGAGTGATGCCGTGCACCGCTGCAAGTCCTTCACAGAGCGGTCAACTGTAGAAGCTGTGGGGAGAGAAGCCAGTCAGTATTTAGTTAGTTATTAGTTAGTTTATTTTCTTCAGTCAATTAACATATACATCATATTACAATGATTTAACACAGAAATTATGCATTTTATGCATATCACTAAAGTTTCTACACATCAAAAGAGGTTTAGGCTGAAGTTTTAAGACTTATTTTGCCTAACCCTATTAACATATAGAACAGGATGCAAGACAGCAGAACTATTTACAGAAAACAACACAAAACTCATCTTTTATGAGTGCAGGAAAGAATATGTACTTAATTCTTTTGGTATACTCACATACACAATACAGGCACACAATCCAATACACGCCGATGTTCATACACACAAACACACACACTGATCATGTGCAGATTAGAATTCATACCTATTGGTATATACATACACAGACACTTATGTGTCTGTGTATTTATATATGCGCATATTTTTATGTGCCTTAAACATGACATTTGCAGTATTGAGAATAAAGGGGATCATGTAATTTTAATGTATTTAATTTAATAAAAAGAACATTTGTTTCGGCATAGTAATCTGCATTATTGACTATTCTAGTAACTTTCTTTTGCAGTAAGAAAATGGAATTGATATTCGTTTTATAATTATTCCCCCTTATTTCCATGCAATAGTTAAGGTATGGAAGGATGAGCGCGTTATATAATAGTTTGAGTGCATTATGATTTACAGAGTTTTTAATTTTACATAATATAGCATGATATGATTTTTTAAATCTCTGCCTTCAGTATATTTATGTGCAATTTCCAGTTTAATTTATCATCTATATTTATTCCCAAGAATCTTGTTGAGTACACCCTCTCGATCTCTGTACTATTGATTTTTATATGGAACTGTTTATTTATTTTTTTCATTTCCAAAAAGAATGTATTTGGTTTTATTCAAATTAATTGATAGTTTATTATTTAAGATAATGTAATGATAAATAAATATAAAATCTTGTGTCAAAACATTTTGAAAAGACAGGTCAGAATTCAATGGTGTCTCGTAACTGTCAGACTGCATATGTTTTGAGCTAGATTATCTGGTTAATACATCTATAATTATTGAATCCATCAGAACTTCACTCGCCTTGCTTAATGTGTGTATGCTCCTGTGTGAATGAGTGTGTTTGTGACAGAAAATGTCTCATCTCAGTAAAAATTGTTAGCAAAAACAAACTATTGTTATGAATTAAAAGAACAGCTATTAAGACAAGACAATTAAAATATATATTTCATATGGCCTTTTGTGTTTGGATATTTACAAAAATAATATTCCTTAAAGCACCAGTGCATAACTTTCATGATTCCTTGGAGATAGATGTGATTTATGCCACATTGGAATCTTACAGCCAAAGGAACAGCAACAACAAGAGGAGCAAGAGGCAGCAAAATTTTGTGGCAAAAAAGTTACGTGATAAGTCTTTGATGCAAATCAGTAAAATGAAAATCAGGTACTTCATGGTCTATTCGACTATTCGAATTATAGGCGCTATTTTTAAACTAATAAATCAGACTCCATCCAGTAATGAGTGTTAAAAAACAATCACATCCCTAGTCCATAATGAGTCAAAAGTCAGAAAGTACATAAATAATGTTAAGTTATTTGAAGTTAGTTCTGACCTATTTTCTTGGTTCCTTGTTGACAGTTGTCTGTGGGGATGGAGGATGGGGGGTGTGAGGAGGGAGCAGGCCTCTGTCTAGGCTTGTTTCCGCGAAGACTCTGGTGATTTCTGCTCTCCTGAACACATAAAGCGGGACTTGGAGCACTGCTCTGGCTCTCTGCTTCTGCCCCTGTGATAAAAACACATCGCATCAGACATAGAATTGTCAAAATATCAAAAATGATTGTTTGCAATTTATATTAAAACTAGTATAAAGACATTTGAGCAAGTATCAATACTAAAAAACCAAAACAAAACACATCATCACATTAAAAGCACAGTATGGCACATCACCTGTGGGATTCCATGGAAATGGAAAGTTAAAACCATACTTTATGGCTATAGATAATTTGAAGATACATGGAAGATTACAGCCAAAAGAGCAGCATTATATCAAGCATATTCCTTTGTATCAAAATAGTGTGAGGAATTTTAGTATTGTGTCAACTACTTACACATTTGAAATGACAAGAAATTATGTTCTAACTAAACTGGCAGTACTTCAATAATACTTTGTCAATATTATAATACTGTGTGCAAAAGCAGAGGGAACATATAGACCATGACCTTTGCATTATTTCTGTAGCTTGATCAGCCAGTTGAGCAGAGCAATATGACAAAAAAGAAGCTAAAGGATAACAAATAAACATTAAGCCACTGACACAATGATCTTAACACACAGTCAGAAAATTAAAAAATAACAAAAGATCAATTTGATATTACCAGTCCTAAAAGCAAATAAAAGCTGAACCATGAAATATATAATACATTATACACATATGAATATACTGAGTGATAAGGAAACAATAAAAAAAATAATCCTAGTTGTATTTTAACACTTAATTACACAATATTTTATGCTCACAATATTTCAGCCTACATTTGATTAAAAAGGAGTTTTGAAAATCTAAATCTAAAATTTAAATGGTAAAATGGTAAATGGTCACATTTTTCTATTGCGCTTTTCGCGCACTCAAAGCGCTTTACAACAAGGAACCACTCACCCATTCACACACACACCAGTGTACGCAGACACTGTGGGCAAGGGGGGTTAAGTGTCTTGCTCAAGGACACAACGACAGCATTCATCAGTGGGAGCTGGAATCCCACCAGCCAACCTGAGGGTCAGTGGATCTGACCGCTCAACCTGTGATGTTTTTTATGTCAAGAGCTGGATTCGAACCGCCAGATCAGTGGGCAAATGCTCTACCAACTGAGCTACTGCCGCCCCAAGGGCACAAATGCAGGGATGTGCCGATTTACTTTTTTCAGTTCCAATACCATTTCCAGCACTATAGCTTTACGTATCTGCCGATAGTCAATACCCAATAACAACCGATGCAAGCAAAGACACTGAAAACGGCATATATTTCCTTTAACCTAAAAGAAGACAAAACTGATCTAAATGTGTTATGTAGATGTTTGACTAGTCGACTACTAATATAATCGTTAGTTGCAGCCCTAAAGTCAAGATAGTAATTACCGTGACAATCGTAGCTACCACTCTATTCTTTGAAAGTCTAATGCCTCCACAATTTGCACACAACCTTCACCTGTGTTTTCAGAGGTGGCGGGCTCTGAGTCAAGTTCAGCCGCATCAAGAGAGGCGGAGTCCAGCTGCTCACTTAGAGAGTCCAGGGATTCATCCAGGACCGACCCATTACCATGGAAACCGTTCATCTCGTCGCCTGGCTCCACAGCACCATCTACTGCAGAAACCTCCGCTGCCTCTGCCTGCTCTGCAGGTTTTGGCTTCTTTTTCTTCTTGGGCTGAAACAGATTAAAGAAAAGCAATTTAAACAAAACAGTAATGTAAATCCTATAAAATGGACTAAACCTGAACTAAATCAGGCCTAAATCAGGACCTGAACCAGAGGACCGTTCCAGAAATGTTACTACTCCCATAAACTGGGTTTGTTTGGATGGGACTGTCTTACTTTCAATGGTTTACCTAATTTCAGTTCCTCTGTTTAGTCACCGTGGGAACTACAGAAGCAGGTCCAGAAAAACTTAGAATGAGCTTTAAGGATCGGTTTAAACCTGAATAGCACCTGAAATTAAAATGTGCATTATGTAACTTTTTTAGTAGAGGGCATGCTTCTCCATTTTTATTTTTATTTTTACTTCACCTGGAATATTCCACAGAATGGCATTATCATCTTATCCATCTCCATAGAGATAAGCAGTAGACAGTAACAAAAACATCTGTAATTTAATAGCATGTTAGGTACATTTAATATGGTACCATGGAACATTACAGTCAAAGCTGTAATGTGTTTAAATGTTAAATGTGTTTAAATATGGACTAAACCTGGACTAAAACGTGACTTGAAACCCACAGATTCTTTTGAAACATATTAAATAAACAGAACAACAAAAACAGAAACCATTTACATGGTTAACTGCTTTAAACTTGAACTAAAGCCAGACTAAACCAGTAATGCCTCCACCTAAAAACTGGGCAAGTTTTTCTTCCTGCACTGCACATTTAACAGATTCAATTAAAACAAATTACATCAAAATTTAGACCAGTTCATTAAACCAAACCTGAACTAATCAGAACTAATCCGAACTAGACCCAGACTAGACCCGGACTAGACCACCTGCTCCTTTTACTTGCTGCACAAACAGATCAATTTCATGCTGCTTGTTCATTATCTATGTTCCAATCAGCAACAAGGGACAATACAAACTTCATAGTTTCCCATTTCAATTAATACAATTATTAATGGGTTGTGTTCACGTCATGATCTCAGACAAGGGCCTCTCGAACTCTATGGGGAAATTACTGTTTTTGGAAATATCCAAAATGGAAATCCACAAATGCTGACCTTAAAATTAGGGTCCGCAAGATGAATCTCATGTTTTAAAATCAACAATCACCACCAAATCCCAATGTCCTCTGTCTTTTTGTGTTTGTACCATCTCTAATATCACATAATAATAATCTGATGTGTGGCCTTGTGGGTAGGCTTCATCATTCATCAACAGTGTGAAATAGTGTTGAAAAGTAGTTAGAGACATTCAGTGTAGCAATCAATCCCCTCACTCATAGTTTAGTACAATAACACCCTTTTCAAGCTTTCACAGTTTTGTAGTTTTTATCATTTTGACAAGAGGATAGGATTACATAAACTTGTACACACCCTACTGCTTTTGAGGAATGAATTACTTTCAAGTGGATATTGCAGGTTAGATAACTAATTTCACCAAAACATAGTTAATAATATATTTAAAAATGGTAAAAACTATGCAAGATTTTTATACAACTTTATACTTTTACTTACTGGTTGTGTAATTCCATAACTGTTACTTGCAATCATACACAATTTACACAATGGTTACCATTTAATGAATAAAAATATGTAAAAAGCACTAACATTATTAACATTATTCATTGTTTTATGTTGCACCATACCACAGAAGAAACCAGTTTGGGAATTTTGTTGTTTTGTTGAACTTTTTCCAATTCATAGATTCCTTTTTAGAATTTGACACCACTTCCTACTTCCTAATTGTTCTTTCCAACTAAATCTTCAGAAACTGACACTTGACTGATGTAAAACCATGATAAATATTTGCCACCAAACCACATAATAATTAGAAAAAACATATTTAGTCCCTGTACACAATTTTCCCCAATATATTTGAGCAAAACTTGTCTTTGCCCCAGAATAGATACTGACAGATACAGACAGATACAGACAGATACAGATGTATTAGCAGCTCTTGAGGTTAAAATATGTCATCCATAGTGTGTGATCTGCATACTAGTTGTTTTACCATGATTGCAAAACTCCAATCTGGTACCGTGCCTTTAAGTTATCTGCATTTGACTTTTGCACTATTAGCACTTACCTTCTTTTTGCCTGTAACATTCCATTCTTTCAGGATCTCCGCTGCACTGCCTGCAAAACCACAACAAACTCACAGTTCAAACATGCAATAATCAGTCTCCATCACAAAAGCCCGAGGTGTTTTTAGAAGCCTTCTGACGTTCTTTTGTGCTAAAAATAACTCGTCAAACTCAAGGCATTTCTGTGACGTGAAGAACTTTGAATGCAAACTATGGCACACTGCAAGACTGTACCAAGGTCACGTTAAAAGCTGCTGTCGGGAATACAGGGCGGACAACAGTAAAACATGCCCCAGCTATATCTAATCTAACTATACATTTGTGGGAGTGTGCATTTAGTCAGATTTTAAACAGATTTCAATGACAATGCTACAACTAATTATATAACATAACATAACATAATATAATAGTTTGGACACACTTTTTAATTTATGTTTCTTCTTAGTTTCCATGATTATTTACATTGTAGATTTTCCCTGAAGCCATCAAAACCACCTTTTACAATTGGCATTCCTTGACCCTGGCATGGCACACCTTCAAATGAAAATTATTTCAGCCTACTTTAATTGTAAAGTTCATTGAGAAAAGGTCAAGGGTTGGCATCACTGATGACAAAGCAAAGGGTGGCTACTTTATTACAACTAGTATAAGACCTCACAAAGTAAGTACTATTATTCTGAGCTTGAAAATCGCATTCCATTACTAAAAAAGATGGTACTGTAAATCGTCAATTCTTTACTACAGCGACTTACAACATGAATTACACAATATTATGCAAATTAGTGTGTACAGAAGTGTATTTTCCTTCAGTAAGTAATTTGAGTAGTTACATTTTATAAACATGAAGTAGTTACATTTCAATCAAATATAGCTTTTACTGATAAAAAATAATCAAATGTAATTAAGAATAAATCAGCAAATACACTGAAGATGAAGTTGTTTCTGTTATAATTTAATGTTTTGGTTCTCAAGCTGATGCAATGAGAAAGCACACTGAGCCTCACGTGAGTCTATCATTTGGGTTGTCAAGAGATAAAGGTGGTTTAAACCTAAAACTTTCTTAAAATTTGTCAGGCAGTGTCTGCATTGAGTCACCGTGGTAAATGGTGAAAGTTCCACAACAGAGATACATGTAGAACACCCCCAGCAAGACATCACTGCATCAATTAATGTATGCAGTTCAGTTGCGATTGTAGAAACCTTTTAAACTGTAAGACAGCAAAATACACATAGTTTCTTTAAATGGTTTAATTACTCTTCATAATTTGATTGTGAAAGCCTCAGTTGCAATTTAATGGATTAAATGTCCTTGTGTATTTCAAGCATTACGTCCCATTAAATTGCAGTTTTATTTTCCCCTGTATACAGTGCACAGTATCACTTGTCTTACCTTCTAAAAAGGCCTGCACTGCTTTGTCCACAGAGTTCTCAAAGTGCTGCAGCACCAGAACTATCTCATTGTTACTTTTGTTGGGAACCACGGCTCTGACGGCACTGATCTGCACAGACAAAAGACAAACAGGTTTAAATGTCACAGGTCTTCACAAAAAACCCGCCTGAAGTGACAGCATTACTGTAACAAGCAGGGCAGAGTCTAGGAAACATAACTAAATGTGATTTTTCTGGCAAGTACTGTGATTAAAGGGCCATTATACAAAATTGAGTCTTCTGAGTGTTAAGCCATGTTATACTTATAATGCTGTTACCTCCACTAAAACATATGTGTTGTGCTTTGTTTCATTCACACATTTGAGTAATCCTGATTTGTTCATCTATCTTCATCTCCAAAGCTCAAAATGCTCTCTTCCACCTTGTGATGTCATGTAGTGGTAGTTTTCAAGTTAACTACTACCTTTTATCTTTAGTACAGGTGAGATGGGCAATTCCACAGGTGAAATTATCCAAATCCTTCTAGTGAAAACAATTTAGAAAACAGTGTAATATGGGCCCTTTAATGTTGAAATGTATGTAAAACATGAGATTCTTTTATTTTGTCAGTTCACTTCAGAACATGTTTATATAGATCTAAGTTGCAGGGTTAACAGTTTTTAGGCAAAATAAGATGAGATACTTTGTTGTTTGCGGAGGAAATGATGGTACTTCAATAGCGTACAATTTAATTGTGTTTTTGTTTGATTAATTTTGCAGCCTTAGAAAGAAGCATCAAGTTTCTGAAATGAAGTCTTAGAAAACAGTTCCATTCCAGCTTAAAATGTCACCAAAATATTTATCAGGAAAAAAATTAACATGTGTAGCGACTTTACACAGTGTCCAAACTTTAGAGACTAGAGACTGTTGTGCTGTGCACCTTTAACCTGCTGCAAAAAAAAAAAAAAAAAAATTACACCAGCCTTGGAATAACCTCATATATGTAATTGCCATAAAATGTACCAGTACATAGAGGTAGAAGATACTGCAATTGTTTTTCTTGAACTGAAAACATTTTTAGGAAGACTCCTGCACACTGACCCAACTCTTTGTTCCATCCTGACTTTCCTCAGGTAACTGCAAAGAGCAAATCACATTATTTTGAAATACAATGATTTCTACCACAAACATATTTATACTAGGGATGGAACGATTCATTTAAGTCAGGATTTAATTCAACTCATTTCAAGCATTTTGGACTCCCAATTTTTGATTGTTTTTGAGTTTAATACATTTTTTAAATTAACATTATTATCTTAAAAACAAAAAATATCCTATTAACACTGAATAAAAAAATAAAGACACATGGAGGGACACGTGAGAATCAAACTTAAAACTGGATCAAATTGAAACACCAGAACTGAACGAGTCAATCTTTTTTTTTTTTTTGAGAATTGTTCCATTCGTAGTTTATACTGTTTCTCAGTTCATATTTCATTTTTTGTAAATTCTGGACAGGTTGAAAATGTGAACTTTGGACAGAATCCTCGTAATCACAGTTGCAATGCTTGTCTGAAAAATCACAGATTTATATTTTCCCAAACTGTTAGGTCCTAATACTGGATGTTCGAATTTTCAATATCTATAGCTAAAAGAGTAAGAAAAAAATGATTAAAAATAAAATGAACAGAAATGTTTTGTGTGTAATCTTTCAAACAATTGTGTAAACATCTCACCCTTATGTAACAGATAACCCTATGTCCTGTCAATCATTATTTAATCTTTGCACTGTTTCTTCTTACAACCTCTTTAATATACAAAAAATATATTTGTATTACTATATTTTTATATTTTATTTTTATTAGTACATATACATTTATATAATTATGCCGTATTTGATACCTCTCTCTTGCGTCGTTTGCAACATATTCTGAACTTATTATTACCATTTATACTCTTCTCTTTTTACTCTTCTCTGTTATATAATATATTGTGATGTGTGAACTACTGTGTCCAAACAATTTCCCTTGTGGATCAATAAACTTTGTTTAAGTTCAAGTAAGTAAAGGGATATTACTGCACTTTTGTGTGTAGTTTTATGGTATATTCACATTTCATGCCATATCTGTTTACAGGCACATCAAAAGTCCTCAAAATGGCATATATAAACAGTAATCTGAAGCCCACACAGTGTCCATCTCACCTTCTCCTTCATCCTCTCCGCTGTTCCTCCCTGGGACATGACCATCTTGGAGCGAGTATCGAACACAACCCCCGAGGTATCTGACAAAAACAAACCACATGAACCACCATTCACTTGGTGAGAGGAATTTTATTTGCAAACCACTGAAAAGGCTGATTTGCTAAACAAAGCAGATATTTTCTCAGGATTTCCTGGAGAGCCCAGAGCTGAGTATTACAACCTTAAAGCAGATTAAATGAACCACCATTTGGTACTTAAAAACTGTTAATTCCATTGTTAAAAATAAAGAGGAAAATTGCCATGACCTCAGCAGAGTGCACAAGAGCTGCAAGGTTAATCAAATCTGAATGTCTTTTTTAATTGGAAAGATGAATCACAGTTAGGGTTGATTCAATTGCATTTTTTCCATCTGATCTAATGCAGTTACTTGGCTTCAGGGTAGCTTCAACTTCAGACCAGTTTGATATCAATATAATATTCAGTATTATAATAATAATTATTGGTGGTCTGTTTTAATTTTAGTTTTCAGAGAGGACAGGCCTACAGGGATTTGGAATGTAATTTTCAGTGCAGTCCAAGCCCCAGAACTCCCCTTGCAGCTCGTGTGTGGTAAGCAGAGATGACTGGAGTGAAAGACAACAGACTTGTCTATGGATAAGCATGTAAGTGGCCCCAGAGGAGACCATATTGTGTTTTCCACTCGAAAAGGTGCAAATGAAGTTTTCTAACATCTGCATACAGCCCTATAGTCAGTTAAATGGTGCAGGACAGGTTAGACTACTAAAGACAGCTAAGACCATAATATTTGAGATATAGCTAAAAAGATTTCCCCAGTGTGGCCAAATTTTACTTCCTTGTTGGACATCATGGCATCATGCTAAGGAAAAGCTCTTAACTGTTATCTAGCAACCATGTTCTATATTCGGCCAAAACACAGGAATTATTATTGGATAAACAAAATTATAATAAAACACCTTTATTTTGTTGAAATAATGTTTTTAGTATCAAAAAATGCCAAACTTTTGGATAGAATTTTCCCTAGTGTGATATCATCAATATGGAATTCTCTAAAATAGAACTTTTTCCCATTATTTCCTGTAACTTTCAACATATTTTTCAAGTTTTCTTCACAAATTGCTTCTTCATTATATTTATAACAGGTGTTATCCTACCAAATTAAAATTTGAAAATCAAAATCTGAGAATCATAAAAACCTGTCATATACACTTTAAGCTGCTCTCTGTGGCTCAGAAAAATAAAGCATGATATCTGATCAATAAGTTGGTTTGGTACATTCCAATACCAGAAAACCCTGGTATCAGAGTTCTCCAAAAGAGAACTATCTGTCCCTGGAGGTTAGACCCCTACAAACATGATGGGATTCTTGTTTTAGTTTAGCGGCTCATGTTTCAGTTTTTCTGAAAGGAAACTGAAGCTAACTGGGTTTGAGGACAGACTGTAGCACAAAACACAAACAGCTGCAGCCTAAAGTCCAGAGCATAAAAAACCTGGACTCTCGTAAAGACATTTCCTCATAAACGAAAGTGGGTTGAAGTCACTGAGACACTCCCAGGACCAGCCTAACTCAGTCACAGTCTACAACATGGAATAGACAGCTTTTTCCATTTTATTGTGTAAGGTATTTGCAAAAAAAAAAAAAAAAAAATATTTTAGCTGAGTGTGTACCCTAAACAAAGAGATTATTGTGAGAACAACTGCAACAGTATGATTTCTCAACATTATGATTGATCAGTACTGATAAAAGGTGAATTATGGTGTAGGTCGTCCACCAGGAAGACCATGGAGAAGCAGGGCAGTTTACAGATCAGATATCAGATTTGTGGAGAAGCCACCTCTCTCAGAGTAAGAATGCATGTTTTTGAATGTTTTTAGGCCTGTAATTGAATAAATGCATGATAGAAAAGTTAACAGCCAGAGTGGAGAATTCCAGCCAACGCAAAAATATCTACATGGAGTTAAGCAAAAGGCAAAAGCCAACCATAAAAGCTACATAATGCATCTTTAAAATAAAACAACTTAAATCAAAATGCCAGTGCAAACACAATTTCAACAAACAAAAAAAATCATGAATATGATCTGAGCTAGGTAAAAACACACAATTCATATCAAATTCTCACCTTTGTGGCTGTTCTTCTTTGCCATAATCCTACTGTTCAGTTTTTAGGGTGAAACTTCTGCCCTTTCAAGTAGTTAAGTGGTAAGAAAGTCTTTTTAAGTACTTCTGAGGAGGAGATGCCACAGAGGTGACCAGTGGAATGACTGGCAAGAGGAAGGTCAGATGAGGCCTGCAGCGTTTTAGGCAAAGATTCAATTTCCCTTCGACTTTTTCCAAATCTGCAAAAGAAAAAATGACCAAAAGCTGTTCAATGAGCACATTCTTAGCTCTGGAAAAGTATTCCTAGGCTTTTTATGAATGTACAAAACTAAAACATAGATGTTTTTAAAACTGAGATGTTTAAGCACCACTTACTAAGTCAAGTGGTGCTTGTTATTATAGTTACAGTGTCACAATACGAATTTCAATACTAGGGAACAGACTCAATATTCGATACCGATTACAATACCACAATAAATATGAAAATGCCCCATTTTTTAGTAATAAAGTGTAAATTTCCTTGAGTTACCTTGAGGTCTTCGTTTGGTCTGATAAAGTTAAAAATCATACTAAAACTGTTCAGGAAAGCTCAAATATTGTGCTGCTAATGTGATTTTCTTTTTCACAATATCAATACCTGCTCAAATTAGTATCTAGTGTTGAAAATCAGATGCTAATTGATGCTAAAGAAAATCTATATTTTTGACAACTCTAATTCCTAGAAGTTTTCATGAATATTCAAAACAAAACAGTTGACAAAAGGTAGCCCGATCAAGTCAAGTGGTGCTTGTTATTCACAAAAAAATGAGCATCTCTGCATTTGCATTTGATAATTTCTCTCCCAACAAAATTAAAGCCATTTCCTCTGACCGGGTTAATGAATGAAAAACAGACTTGTTCTCCCATAGCGCATCTCAGAAAATCTGCAGTTCATTTTGGTTTTGGCACAAATACCACATTTATTTTGGGAAAATGTCAGCAGGCATTTTCAGTTGAATAATTTTTCTCAAATTTGCATTTCCTTTTTTTTCTAAAGGGAGTGGTGGGTGGCATAAGTCTGTATTCACAAATGAAACCATAAGAGGGTGTTAGCATCAATATATAGAATATGAATGATTTGAGAAAAATATCTCATTGCGATTTTTTTGATAAGTAATGCAACTGTGATTAGATGTTTTAATAATAGCATTCTTTTCAAAATTCACATTGTAAAAGAGTCCAGAACAAATGACAAAAAGACTGAAATATTATGTGCCAAACTAATGCAAGAATCACATTTCAGAACACGTTCATACAGATCTAAACTAGAGGTTCAGCAGTTTTAAAATGAAGACAGGAGATTTTGTTGTTTGCGGAGGAACTTATGTTAATTTAAAAAAAATGCAGCCTTTGCAATTTGCCAATTCTGTCCATTAAAAGTGCAACTTGACTGCGATTAATGCTGCAGCCCTAATACTAAATATTTGAAACAGAAGCGTTAAATGACTTTATATGACTGATACTGCAAGTAGTTTTGAATCTGGTGAGTTGGCTGTGCAATCAATAATGGAAAGCTCATTCAATCCAACTGTCATCTGAATTACTGCTTTAATGCACTGAAATCTTGAAAATGTTCCATGTTCCACTGGGCTGAATTAAACTGTCCAGATGTCTGTTTAATTAGGACCGCAAGATTAAATCAATATGAATGGACACTAGGGCTGGGTATCATTAAGAAGTTGCCAATACGATACATATCTCAATACATAGGCCACGATATGATAGATGTCTTGATATAATATATTTCAAATTAATTCGATATGATTCAATAAAAAATAATGGCTAAATCATGGTTGTAATACTAAACGTCTTTGTTAAACCACCTCTTGTGCAAAGTGAATATGAAACACACATTTTAATCATCAAAACAGTGAATATGTCAAATGTGCTGCATAAACGAGAACAAAACTAGCGCTGTAAAAAAATATTTAGTAAAACACATAAAAAAAAATAAAAAAAAAGTCTTGGTGATCTTGTTGTATTTTGATACATCACATTAAACAATACAATATACTGATATTTAGATATTTTTTGCAGCCTCCTAATGGATGCAATTAGCAAATTGCAAAGGATGCCATTTTTGAAGCAAAATCATTTCCACCAGAAAACAAAATTATCTTAACTATTTATTCTGCATAAAAACTGCTAACCCTGTAGTTTAGATCTGTACAAACACTGTCTAAAATGTGTTTCTTATATTAGAGAGTTCACGTTTCAGTCTTTTTGTCAATTCTTCTGGACGTGTTTAAAATGTGAACTCTGAATCAAATCCTGTTATTAAAACATGAATCACAAATCTAATCGCAATGCTTGAAAAAAAAACAAAAAACATTGCTCATCATGCAACCCTTTGTCTAATGGTTAAGCCAGAAATGCCCAAGGTTTTTTCCATGGAGCGCCAGAATTAATGCACATTAGAGAGCCTTCTGCAAAGAAATATATGATTAAATATTACAAAATTGAGAGGACTGGCCTCCTTCCCATCGACAGGCAATATTTTCTATACAAAATTCAATCAAAATATATTCTTCTTAAAGTCTCAGAGCACCCTCCCCTGGGTTAAGGGAAAGCTCATTCTACCCAACTGTCTGCAAAATTACAGATTTTATTCATGCACCAATTTTTTTTTTTTTTTTTGAAAATGTTCCATGTTCCACTGGACTGATTCAAATTGTCCAGATGTCTGTTTTATAGTTTCTCTTCGTGGCAATGTTCAGTGAAAAGAGAAACCAGGGCTGAACAAATGCACGCCCTGCTGATTAGACCTTGGCATGTCATAGTCCTGGTTCCACCACACCTTCCACGTCACAGCTCTATGTACAATCAACAAGTGCTCTGCTGTGTTCATTCATCCAAAACTAGGATGCATTCTGTTTATTAAGAGGGCTGGTGCTCCAGGCTGAGAGGCTCTGAGAGGCTCTGAGAGTGGAGAAGTGCTACATCAGCACTTTATCTGATGCCGTTCAAAGTGGTTGACACAAGCAGCTCGGACTTGATAATAAATAAGATAAGGCTAGTATTGAAAGGAACTTGATCTTTGGAAAAAACAAAACCCTGAAAATCTGAATCTTTGTAATCCTTATCACATTTTAAAGCCACAGTATGTGCTTTTTTTTATCACAAACTAAAATAAATAGCATGTTTGTTTTGATTGTATATTTTTTTTTTCTTTAATTTTGGTTGTGTTTATTGCAAAGAAAAACATGGGTCCTTATAGTGAGTGGGCTTGCATCTCCACAAATCTGACTCTTATTTGGCCTCCACCTGCCTGCTTCCATAGAAATGGGGTGGTTTTAACTTTCCATTTCCATGAAATCATGCAGGTGGCATGCCACCTAGAGAAAGTTGCTTTGTAACTTTACTTGCTTGCCCCTATGAAATGAAATGTTCCTCAGTATGTCATTAAAAGTTTGACTTCTCTACAATAGGGTGTGCAAAAATATTGAAATATCAGTATATTGTATCATTTAATGTGACGATACAGTATCAATATTGTGATCGCCAAGAGTATTTTTTGGTATATTTTCCAAAATTATTTTGTTATAGTGCGATTGAGATATGTATCATCTCAGCAACTTCTTAATGATTCCCAGCCTACTCTATATAAGCAAGACACAAGCAGGTTAAATCAACAGCCAAAATGACAGGTCAGATCTGTGGAGAGGTGACTCAGCTGATATATATATATATATATATATATATATATATATATATATATATATATATATATATATATAATATATATATATATATTATAATATATATTATATATATATTTATATTTTATTATATATATTATATATATATATATGAATAAGAATGCATGTTTTGATCATGTTTTTAATCAACCAAAACGTGTTATTCTAAGACAGATTAGTTTGATGCCATTCTGTGGAATTGTCTAAGCAAAGCAATAGCATAGTAGATAGTAGAACTCACACAAGAAATATTACATAGTTAATAACTCAATCCCTTCTGTTACTTGGTGAAATCTAAATGAAATAACTTCAGATATGACATATCAAATAGCACTGCATCCCAGATAGATTTCAGCAGCTGACCCGGCACACTTCAGCAGAAATGCAGCAGGCCCAGGAAGTCAAAACACGGAATTACAAACATTTGAAATACATGATAAATAAATGTCGTTTTAGATATTTCCCCCTAAAAAAATAGACTGCCACATCAACAAAATATCAAAGCACCTTTTCATCAAAACTATAACTAAAAGATTAGTGATACATTGTCTGATATTTTTTGTCTAGAAGAATAAATGCACTCGAGGCTTAACACAATCACATCTGTGGTGTTATTTAGCGCAGGTCACCGTTATATCACTGCTGGGGTTCTGTTTGGCCAAAGTGGAGGCTGCGGCGCCGAGGCTCGCTGCTGTCGTTACAAATGATTAGCACTAGCCCTGCACACTCTGCGTCACTCCCGGTAAAATGCACACGGTGTAATAACCCCCAGAAGATGCGCAAACATGAACATTTTTTATACATTACCAACGCCTTCACAAATCATGCTACCCGAAATGCAACCTGAGCTAGCGCAGGGCTAGGCGGCTGCTGCTTTTACTATTGAATGCCTTGTTGAAAAGCTAGCCATTTGTGAGCTGCTAAGTTTGACGCTGAACAGACATCCTTCCACAAAAGAAATGAAATGTTAAGCCTTTTGTCGCGTTGTACACGTCTCTAAAATGTACCAGATACGTACTTTGCGCTGGAAAGAGCACGAAGGAATAGATTGTGAGGAGGTTCTCGCAGCTCCTGTAGCGTCTGTAATGCCAAGTATCTGCTGTGGCCAATATTTTCCTTCAGCGTCGTCACATATGTTGCCAGGTTGGATATTCCAATCCCTCAACAGGACGTATAAAGACAGACTTCAAACAAGGCGACAGTGTCGTTGACTTTGACCTTACGTTGCGATTAAACTTTTCATCTAGTATTAGTCCAAAAATAGATATTAAATTACCAATGCTTGGTCATTTGAAGGTGTCTAATTTAGCTCTTAGGAGAAAGCTAATTGTACAAGCATAGTTACGTAAATATTACTAAGTATGGCAACCCAGCGTCCACGTCGTCATTTCCGAGCTCGGGGTTGGTTCACTTTGCGCTCCTCTTTGCTCCGGTTTTGAGTGGAAGTGCAGTTTGCGGGCACATTGCGCGCACTTTGCGGGTGTTTTGACTCAAAGTGGCGGCCTAAATAGTGAACATGTGCTCTTCTACCTTTCGGGGCTGAAACAGTTTAGCATATCTCGGGCCGTGTCTTGTGCACAGCCGGATTTTGGAGCGTTTTGACTGGAGAGAAGAGGAGAAGAGCGGGGTAACTTCAAAATGGCAACCCCCTATGTAACGGATGAATCGGGTATGGCTCTGCATGTGGCACCCTTTGTCTGTCAAAACTACAACCTCAATCGATATAATTCAATGCAATATTACAATAATGACAAAGAATTATCCTCTGTGAAACTTATACATGGTCTCAGTAAAGGCGGATCTATGTGGTTAACTTGTATTTGTTGTGTTAGCTACTGCTAGCTGGCTAAACATATTAGTGCTGTTCCTAGTCTAAAGTGCAGCTATTACTTCAGCTTTTTTTTTTTTTTTTTTTTAATTCACATATCATTTATAAAACCACTTTCTTCTAATTATCACGTAAATTACCCTTTTCTCACCACTGAGTTGTTAAGTCTCATGCACGTATTTACTACGTAGTAAACAATATGATGTTTTTGTAAATTTCTTGTACTTGTTAATCAGTCATTATGTGCTTTTTAATTGTATAGAGAAGAAAAGGGTGGACACTGGACAAAAATGGAAAATTCATAACAAATTTGTAACGTTGTACATAACATTTAATACTTAAAGATTATGATACACTATTTATTATTGGTATTTATTGTAATATTTTCTGTACCTCAGGCAAATACATCGCTGCCACTCAGCGTCCTGATGGGAGCTGGAGGAAGCCGCGACGAGTAAAGGATGGATATGTTCCTCAGGAAGAAGTCCCAGTGTAAGAACTGTTTTCTGTTTAGAGCAGTAAACAGTTGTCACTCTGCCAGAATTAAAATGAATGAAGTCATTGGGAATGTAATAACTTCATAACAATTGAATCTTAGTGGGGAAAAAAACAAAAACATTCTTTATTCATTTTTATTTACAGGGCTTCTAAACCTTTAAGACCACATTTCCAAAAATAACAATGCAAAAACCTAAAATCCTGGGTGTCTCAATGATAATGTATCTTTTAAGACTCTCAGTTCAGTGGCTCTTGACCCTTTAATAGATTACTGTATCTGTTGTCTGTGATAAGCTTTATTAAAGCACTGTCTGATTCAAACTGTAAAATTTGAACCAGGAATTGTGTATTTAAATGTTAAGTATTTCCTCTCTCTCACAGACTCTTTAGCTCATTGATAATAAATAAATGCATGAATTTCTGGTCATGTGCATAGTTTTTTTTTTTTTTTTTTTTTTGTGCATGTGTAGAAAATCCCTCAGCTGTTCAGATAGAATCCATTGCAAAGGAGAAATTCAGTTTGTCAATGTTTATTTTGGTTGAAAACATTTTGCAGCTCATCCAAGCTGCTTCTTCAGTTCTGGTCAGATGCTAGTGGACACCGCCTTATATCTGTGTGCAGGGAGGAGCTAACTACACTGAAACTACTCTGAAACTAACACACCTACTTGTTTCAAGTTTCTGTTGTTAGCTAGACCTGTTGAACTGCACTGAGTGTGGGGTCTAAGCATAATTATTCAGGCCCATGATTGGAGCGTTCAGACCTTTGGCCCTGACCTGGCTATATCAAAAAAACAAAACAAAAAAACAATAGGGATAGCCTAGGGATTAGTTTCAGAGTAGTTTCAGTGTTGTTAGCTCCTCTCTACAGGCAGTGTCCACCAGCGTCTGACCAAAACTGTAGAAGCAGCTTGGATGTTTTCGACCAACATAAATGTTTGACAAATTGAATTTCTTCATTGCCTTTTTTTAGTGCAGTAAGGTGAAATGCTATGAATCTTAGCACTGCTTAAAACTTCTGGTTTACAATAGTTAAAATACTTAGACACACTAATTAAAAAGAATACAATTGTACACCCCAGCTTTAAATGTAGGTTTATCTATTTTGATTAAGTCTATATTATATGTCAATCAGATATTGTTTCTTCTCATTCCCATTGTGACATCTATGATCACTGTTATAATTGTAAAACATGATTACTCCTGTTTGTCAGTGCAGTGCAAAATATCTGAAATTCATATACATTTTCTTTTTTAGATACGAAAACAAATATGTGAAGTTCTTCAAGGGAAAACCAGACCTGCCTCCTGGTTTAAACCCAGATGACGTTGCTCAGCCTAAAACTCAACAACAAAAATGTGAGAGCGATGCATCCAGTCTTTCCAAATCTGCAAAACGAAACATGAAACGCAAAGAGAAAAGGAGGCAGCAGCAGCAGGCTGAAGCAGAGGAGGAGCAGGTGGATTCGGTTAGTTACGCCGTGGACAACATGACTCTTAATGAAAATGCAGTCTCTACTCCTGATGATTCTTCAGCTGTTTCGGAAAAGGCCAAAAAAATCAAAAATCTGAAAAAGAAACTGCGACAAGTTGAGGATCTGCAGCTCAAAGTGGACTCAGGTGAAATTAAACAGCCGTCAAAAGAACAAATGGATAAGCTAGCCCGAGCGCAAGCTTTGAGAGAGGAGCTAGAGCAGCTAGAGAAGGATTTATAAAGCACTAAGGCCGTGCCCAATTTCTGTTAACTTGCCTTTTTGAGTCCTCGATGTAGAAATGATTCAAGTAGTTCTATTGTTAAGTAGAGCTGCAACAATCAATCAAAATCATTTTGACTTGTCAGCTAAAAATACTATAGAATAATAGAAGTATTTTTTATAATAATATCTGGCATGGATATTAAAAATACATTATTAAAAATAATAATAATAAAGAGTAGAGTCCGACCGATATATCGGTTGGTCGATATTATCGGCTGGTATGGGCAACTTTAGGCATATCGGCTATCGGCCGATATGCTTGCTGATAGGGGCCGATATTTCACGTGGGCATGTTATACCTCGTTATAAAGCTTAGACTCTGTACATTCTGGTCATTTAATCCAATTTACAGACAGATAAATGTCCTAATATGTGGCTCCACATCAGTATTTATCTACGGAGTCATTTGTCTGTGTGTGTCCCTACTGTCCCTGAACACACCACAGAGTTGCGTCACTCACGTGTGTTTGTTTACACCTGCAGACACAGATCCAAACACTGAGATTATATTCTTTTTACTGACAATCGGTTTGAGTCTGGATTAAAAGGACATTTATTAGTGCAGATTTGTGATGTGAGGAGGAGCCTGTATGAGCGGTGAGTGTTGGAAATATGTCGACTCTGAAGCTAGTTTTTGTCATTTGTTATGGGTTAGCTGCTGTAGCTCCCGCACATAAACAGACTGTTTTCTATTGGTCTGTTCTAAAGTGACTATATTGGCCGTATATTTGCTACTGGACCTGCACTGATATGTAAATGAGCTGTGAACAGACGTGTGAATTATGACATTTGCGCATATAATTAATTACTGCGGCGCGCACGTATTTACGGCTAAAGGCTAATAGCGCTACTTTCTTTACTAGTTATGGGCATGGATCTATTAAAATAACTGGATACAGTATTGCTAGCTTGTAGCTGCCTCGAGTTGACGTAGTGGCCACTCAGTGGTACTACAGTCGAAAAAATCCCATGGGCCGAGAGAAGATTTTTCTCATAGAGCGCAATGTAATCACAACCCGCTCGTGTTTTCGGCTGACAGGGCACCTACAACTTTCAAAAATGTCGGATTTTTGTGGCGATTTTTACCTATTTTTAGATCATAAACTTTTTCTCGCTCAAAATCCTTCAGTTGTCTTAAAAAAACGCTTTATAATCGTTAGCTTCGGCTCCGCTCTGCTCTCGTTCCTCTCGCTCTGATTGGTCAAAGCGATCACGTGATACACGAGCCCGCGCTCCGTGCGTGTGGTCGCGTGCATTCGCGTGCATTCGCGTGCATTCGCGTGTGCCCGTGGGAGAAAAGAGCACTACTGCGCATGCTCGGTCGGCCCACAGCCACCGGAAGTACCTAGCCGGGCTAGGCTAATCTGGGATCATGCGCCATTGAGCTCAGCCCATTGACTTGAATGGGCGGCCATTTTGGAACCTGGGGGCTTCGTTATGGGTCCGTCGCGAACGAAATGACTCTTAGAACCGGCTCTTTGAAGCGAACGACGGGAGCCTGATCCTTATTGGGAGCCGTGTTTTCTCTCTTTCTCACTTTTTTTCTCTTCACGCCGCTTGATTCGTGGTTTGACAGCGGCAGCGGAGAAATTTGCGTGTACGTAGGATTTAAAAAAATAAAAATAAAAAAACGAGCATATTTGACTATAGTTTAGCATAAAATAAATAAGTCCTGGTTTAGTCCTTTTTCAGTCCTGGTTTAGACCTGGTTCAGTCCTGATTCAGTCCTGCTTTAGACGTGCTTAGTCCTGCTTGCAACAAAACAATCTGAAGAGCCACTTGGGAGCCAAAAGAACCAGTAGCTTTTAGTGAGCCGAGCCAAAAGAGCCGGTTCTCTAAAAAGAACTGGAATACCCATCACTAGTGTCTAGAATGTGATGCAAAAATGCCATTAAGCCAACCTACTGTCTGTAAATATGATGTAAAGAGGCAAAATAACAATAAATGTTGCCTAAATAAACCCAATTTAAAATCCACCAGAGCCAATCCTAAGTTTTTTAAACAATTCAACATTTACAGTGAATTTTTACGTCACTAAATATATCGGCGATTATATCGGCTATCAGCAGCGCCAACTCCCATTATATCGGTTTCATATCGGCCACAACAAAATCCATATAGGTCGGGCTCTAATAAAGAGATTTTGCAAGGTACCTGCTCACATCGGTATCTAGTTTTGATACTAGTTATAGTTGCAAGTGTCTGTATATCTGTATACATTTTTTACACTCTTACATATCAGAAAGGATAAGTATTCTGCATCCTATTGATTAAAAAAAGGACAGAGGCAAAAGATAAGGTAGCCAGGGCAAGTTGGGTTGGGTTAGGTTAGTTTATTTGCCAAGTGTAGTTAATAAAACCAAACAAAATAAAACATTGGAAAACATGTGCAAGAAGCTTAGAGTGCACCAGGAGACTTTAAAAAACAACCACATAAACAATAAACAGTCATTACAAATTACATACTGGCACTGTAAAATAAACAAGCTACAAAAATTTATGCTCCACATTTGATTCATTTGTTGTATCAGACCCCCACTGTGGGAATAGGAACATAGAGGAGAGGGGCAAGTTTTTACCAAGTGGGTCTCATTTATCAGTAAAATTTGGGTTGAAGGATTAAGCACTCAAAAAGGCAAGTAAACATAAATTGGATGCGGCCCAAGTCAGCGGCCAACGGGGAGAAACTGCACACTCCAGCTCCTTGTACCTTTGCAGTAAATTATTTGTTACCATACATGCTCCCAAGCTGTTTGTTACCCCCAAAGCTCCCATATTATGCTAAAAAGTTGTAATTTTTATCACTACAAATGTCAACTTTTTTGTTTCGTTTCCATTTAAAAACTGAAACTTGGACTTCTACGCATTTCAGAAGCACTGAAATTGTCTATAAAGCATCTACAGCTGTGCTGCTAATAAGCTGTTTCAGCATGCTTCTCTCCCCACTGTGGGCGACACAGCTAGTCAAGTATTATACATTTTAAAATACCAATGTAAAGATGTCAGCATATAGATATTAAAAACTAAATCAAATAAGAATATGAGACTTTTTAAGAACTTTTTTTAAGAAGACGGCAGAGGATATCTACAGCGCGGGCAGCACACTTTTCTACGGACAACTTTGAACCTGCGTTTTAAAATTGTCATTTGTTTTTTTTTTTTACATTACGAACATTCAATTAAACCACTCACTAATCCTATGGTAAAATGTCTTTTTAATTGTTTAATTGTTCCATTTTATAAACTCATGATTTCCTGTTGAATCTAGCAGTGTTACTAAATGTTACAGACTACTAAAAAGGATGTGTGAAACAGCTGCTGTAAGTTTTTCTCGTGAACATAACGTACATTAATGGCATTTTGAAATACTGTATATGGAGATGCAGACCTAAGAGACTTTTATTTCAAATTGTAATAAAAGGACAAAAGCAACTTCTGTAATAAAGTATTAATTTCTATGAATTAAAAAAAAGTTTTGAAATGAATATGACAGATTTTCATGTTCTTTAAATTGGTATAGTACCAAATAAATATCACAGTAGCAAAATACTTGAAAATTACAGGAAGTGGCTATGAGTTTTAAGAAGGAAGTCCTCTACAGTATATCCTCTAAAATTTCATTTAAAATGCGATAGATAATGAGATAATTTATGCTTAATAATTTATGCTTTAGTAACACTTGTTTACCAAAAATCAGTGTGTTATAATTCATATTTATTTGTGAAACTACTAAACTTCAATGAATGCCTCAAACCTTCTCAAATATTGCAATAAATATGGTACAGTTATGTTAAAATAATGTACCATAAGATTTGAAAAAGGTTTGGTTCCTACGCAATACTTTTATAAATATCTTTGTTTTGGATCAGTGGGTTGTTTTGGACACAAGCACAGTATAATTAACAGTCTTTGTCTGTTTGTGAGAATGCATGTGGTTAGGTGTTTTGTTCATATGGCTGTAAGCATTAAGTAAGCGGTATGCTATTATTATTCAGATTCAAAAGACACTCCTCCCTTGAGCTCACATAAATACTAAATTAAATATTTAATGAATTAATTGCAATGACTTCACTCTATAAATGCCTACAATATAATTAATCAGTTTCACTCACAGAATTAAGATGTGTCAGTGTTCAAGTATGTTTGCTATGAATGGATTGAATAGGATTAAGCCCGGTCTAAACTCAAACTATACCCAAACTAAAATGAGTATAAATCAGCACTTAACCAGGATTACTCCATAACCTGAACCTTTTTTGCCTATTTTTTACAGTTTTAAATGGCCTATATTATGCTATTTTCTGATCTATGTTACACTGTTACCCTCATCAAAAGCATACATGGAGTTGTGTTTTGTTTCATTTATATTTATTAGCATACAAACCCTGTATATTTAGTTCTTCTCTCAAACAGGAAATACTAGTCCACCTTGTGATGTCATGTCATACAGGAAACACCCCACTGCTTTTTTAAACTCCATACACCTTCACTAGAATAATAATTTCAGACCTGGAATAGCCAATCTCTATTAAACAAAAGTTGTTAACTTGAAAACTACCACTACATGACATCACAGGGTAGAACAGAGCATTTTGAGCTTTAGAGATGTAGACTAATAATAAAGGATTTCTCAGACATGTGTGAAAGAAGCAAAACACAACTCCAGGCATGTTTTTGAGGAGGTAACAGCATTATAACATGACTTAAAGCTCACAAGAGTCAATTGTGTGTAATATAGGATCTTTAACCTATTATATTTAACATTTATTATTAAGTTACAGATGTATTTATCACCCAAACAGAAAACAAACATATGTATACATCAGCCGTACTGTGAACAGGCTTGCCTCTCCATAGATCTGACCAATAACTTGGCCTGGTGGCATTACCTGCTTGTCTCCATGGAGGTATATAAGTTTAATGCCATACTGTGTGAACCATTCCAGACAAAACATTTCGATGGAGACAAGCATGTGGCAGACCCCCCATCTGAAAAATTACCCAGGGCACCTTAAAAACATCATCAACTTCAATTTGTTTTAAAATCCACTGTACATCCCTTTATAGAATGATATATTACTTCCTATGGTGTATTCTTACACGCATGTCTGAGCATAGAGCACTATTGTGTTGTAAGTGAATGAATTATGATTTGGTTTGTTTCAGACAACACTTGGCATTCCTTTTAAGGCTTTAGTGGTTTTGTGTCTGGCTCCATCAGTATAAAATCTCCCTCCAGTCAACATGTGTGACAACAACCAAGCTAATATGGGGAATGTTTAGTCAACAATGTCTTTTATAATTTAAATTATGTTAAGACCTTAAATTGAAAACATATTTAAAACAATATTGCTTTACTGTTTTTACTTTTTAATTTAGTATTTTTGCATGATGAGTATGGGATACACAAGAATGGAGCTACTGGGTCTCATAATTTTATTGCAAGTGGTTTTATCCTTTTCCTTGAGAAGAGAAGAAGCAATTGTAAGAATTATTTTTCATCAATAATGAACTTGTGCACAGTTGCTTGAAAATATTTAACATCTTTATCTATCAAATTGACTTGCTAGCTATGTTATTCTGTCAGTTCATTTGACCACTGAACATTCATTTCTGAATGTATATAATTTCTGAATGTATATTGTTACCTCAGGTATACTTGCAAAAATATGGCTACCTGCATATTCCACTGAGCTCAAATCCTCTACAGACTAACTACAGACATGGAGAGTTGTCAAATGCAATAAGGTGAGCATATAATATAATTGTTTTTGTTTTACAGTAATTAAATTTTTTTATCTAAACTGACAAATATTTCCAGCACATTTCAGAAGACCACAAACCTCCCAGTATCAGGAAGATTTGACGCAGCCACATTGAGAATGATGGACCAACCTCGCTGTGGTTTGGAGGACTCCGTCAGTGATAAGACTCTCAGATATCGCATCATGGGTGAGTGAAATTATTTGTTCACTCGTTCTATTCAGATTCTGTAAACTAAATGCTCTTGTAGTCATTTTTAATTGAGTAACTTTTAGGAAACTGCCATTTATGTTATAGTTTTAAAGGTCTTATATTACCAAAACTGATTCTTGTGCGCTTTCCATGTTAGAATGTTGTAACCTCATCAAAAACATATATGGAGTTGTGTTTTGTTTCATTCACACATGTTTGAGTAATCCTTTATTATTAGTCTGTCTACATCTCCAAAGCTCAAAATGTTCTGCTCTGCGTTGTGATGTCATGAAGTGGCAGTTTTCAATTTAGTTTATTTATTTAATGAGACAAGGACAGAGCACAATATACATTAACCTTAACAGGAGAGATGCTTTGTACCAGATAATAATTTCCACTTGTAGTTCCTTGGCATCCTGATGTTATAGTTCATAAAATCAAGAGTTGCAATTCAAGAAATTATTCAAATGATTCTGGTGAAGGTGTTTGGAGTTTAAAAACACCGTGGAGCACTTCCATTGTTAACACATGGCATCACAAGGTGGAACAGTGTTTTTTGTTTGAGAGAAGAACTCAGCCTATATATGCAGGGTTTGTGTGTTAAACATGTGAATGAAACAAAACACAAATCCAGGTATGTTTGTGATGAGGAAAAAACATAGATCAGAAAACAACATAATATGGGCCCTTCAATCACACCAAATGTTTGAGTCAGTCTTGGTTTGAGCCCATTTTAGTTCTGACTTATAGGACTAAACTATAGCCTTGGTTTAGAAATGTTTTTGTTTAGTCCAGGTCTAGTCCAGATTTGTTTAGTCCCAATTCTGATGTGGTAGTATGTGTGTGCAGTTGTGAACGCACTGTAAATCTATTATTGACATAAAATTTCAAAGCTTGCATAATACTTGTTGTTTTTGTTTTTTTGTTTTGTTTTGTTTTACAACTTGATATGTTGCTTTACTTTTTCAAAATTGTATTGTCTAAAGTAAAAAAAATACCACAGTTTGCATACTATTTTTACTTTTTATCTGGTTATTAATAATTACATAATTGTTACCACCTCTTTTCACTACTACTTCAGTAGTGGTAATAGTATTTTTTAAAATTTTTGGCCACGGTGTGCTCTGATAAATCATATACAGTTTGAATGCATGTAGATGTTTAATATCTTGTTCTTTGAATATATAAAGATCAGTGGAAGAAGTTAAATGTTTGGCCATATTGTGCATAAATACGTAGACATTAATCATACAGTGGCCTTGTTCATAAGTACACTAAAATCATCATCAAGATCATTATGTGATTTCTGGAACTTTTATGGTTATATAAATGAAATACAAACTGCAGAATCTGATGTCAAAGGGACCATGGTCAGAAAGAAACCAAATATTTGTACATGTCATTTTAATAGTTTTAACTCCAGAAACCTTCATAATCAGTTTTTGGATGTGCATGTAACCACAGCCAGTATAAAGAATGTTGTGATGACTTTCTCTTTGACTAGATACAGCTCAAAGGAAGAAGTACGTTATATGTTTGACCACAAAGTGCATAGATATATTATACACATATTGAACATACAGTATTTAAAATATTGTAATAACTTTCTCTTTGACTACATACAGGTCGATGGAAGAAGAAGTTTCTGACATATCGCATCTATAACTTTGCCTCAGACCTGGGCCAGGGGAAGACACGCTCGGCCATTCAATCCGCCTTCAAATACTGGAGCGAAGTGTCCCCTTTAAAGTTCAGTGAGCTGCAGTCAGGGAGAGCAGATATCAAGATCTCTTTTCACAGGAAAGACAAGTCCTGCCCGGTCCCCTTCGATGGCAGAGGTGAGAGGTATTCCATGGTTTATTTATTTTAATTTACTTCAAGAAAATTATTGATAGAATATAGTAAAAGGAAATGGATTAAGGTCATGTGTTATGTATTGATCTGGCTTCTTAAATGGCTCTTCTCAATCCTCAACTGTCTTACTGAGAAGGAAATCTGTTCAAATGAGGCTGTAAACATAAGATGCAAGCTTTAAAAATCATCTTAATATAGGCCGTGTGAATGTGAATGAAGTCAGTTATTCTGGAGAAGGTGCATGGAAAAATGACAAGAGTACTTCCTGGATTACCAACTAATGATGTAATAAGGTGGAACCGAGACTTTTGAGCTCTGTAGCCATATGGCCTTTCTGTACATTTATAGTAAATTTCTTGCACCTCTGACTGAATGTCTCTCATTCTAGGTCATGTTCTGGCCCACGCTGACGCCCCTGAGTCTGGGCTCATTCACTTTGACGCAGACGAGCTGTGGACAGAGGGGCGGAGCTCCGGATCAAACCTGAGGATCGTTGCAGCGCATGAGATCGGCCACGCCCTCGGCCTGGGACACTCACAGTACTACAGTGCCCTCATGGCGCCAGTGTACACCGGCTACCGCTCCAACTTTAAGCTCCATCCAGATGATATCCGGGGAATACAAGCTTTATATGGTGCAAGAATATTTCTACATATTTAAGATATTGTCCACTCATGTATTTCACTTGTCCAGGGCCAAGTCACAGAGGCAGCGGAGACCATCCTCTCCTCCTACACTTTCTTTGTTACACTGTTATGTTTTTTTGAATGATACAGCCCCTCCAGAGTGTCCTACAAATCTTACTCGATGTCTCCTCCTGGTGGGACATACCCAAACATGCCCCAGAGGTCCAGAATGCACCTGAATCTGATCATATGTTTGCACATAAGCTGGTTTCTCTCACTGTGGAGGAGAATTGGCTCTACTACAAGCTCTGTTAAGAATGTTATCTCTGCTCAAACACTGTTTGTACTTTCCTAAACTAAATGCATCATATGCATTGTTTCAGGAAAGCCTCAGTCTTCAAACCCCGCTCCTGTCCCTCCACCAGATGGAAGTGCTCCTGACCTCTGCAAAATCAAACTGGATGCCATTATGTTAGGTACAGGCCAAACTTTCTAATTTATTACACAAAATAAACAAATGTAACTTTTTATTTAAAGCTAAATGCCATTTTCTGTATTTTCCCCAGGTCCAAAGGAGCAGATGTACCTCTTCAGTGGTCAGCTTGTGTGGACCAGGTCTGGCTCTGGCTCTGTTTCTGGTCCAGTCCAGGTCTCTGCTCTGTGGAAGGGGCTGCCCGGGGGTCTCAATGCTGCTGTGTACTCCCCGCGGAGTAGCAAGTCCTACTTCATCAAAGGTTTGTTATCGTCATTAACTAGAAACCTGTGTGTCAAATTAAAGTTTCATTTCTTCACTTAATTTTTCTGCTGTGTTCCATAAATGACACTTTTTCTTTTTACATTTATGATCACAATAAATTGTGAAGTGTATTCAATCTGGTAATTGTGGTAAAAGTGTATATAATATGCTATTTATATTTAATTATTTTTTACTCATACATTAACAGTGTTTTGTTTCGTTTTTATTTTGACATGAATTATGAACTGAAATTTTCTCTCATGGAACTGAAATTTTCTCTCATGGATGTAGAAAGTGTAAAACTGATCAAACTGGGTTGCAGAACTGTTGACTTAACATGTAATTCTATGTGCATTGTGCACCCACAGGAGACAAGGTGTGGAGATACTCTGGTTTCAAAATTGACCTTGGTTTTCCCAGACGCCTGAGCAACATCCCAGCTAATGTTGACTCTGCTTTTTATTCAAACAAAAAGAAGCTGGTCTTTTTAAAGGTAAAAAATTTATTCATATTCAGCTCTAGTATGTGGTCTACATGCAAACCTGAAAAGCAATGGTTCAAACCTCAAACCATGTGCTATTGTTGTGTCTATGGACAAGACACTTAAGCCACATTGCCTAGTTTGAATGTGGTGTGTGTGAGTGATTGGTGGCAATGGCAAAGCTTTGCAGCCTTGCTTCAGACAGTTTACCCCAAGTTGTGTGTGTTAAGGTGTGGAGTAAATTAATAATGCACATAAATAACACAGAGTGACCAAAAGGCTATATTGGTCATTTAAGATAAGTGTTAATAAATCCTTCATGTTGACTGGACTAAACAACAATAATAACAATAATACTCTAATTATTTGCTTACTTACTTCTTATGTCAGAAAAGTACAATTCGTGCATAAAGTGATTCAAGTAAAGTAAAGTATTCAAGTGGTTATCTTTTGCCTGTTTCAGGGTTCTGGGTATTGGCAATGGGATGAGTTTAAACCAGAAAACTTCAAAATCTACCCTCTGCCCATCAGCTGGTTGTTTAAAGGGGCTCCCAGTAACACAGACGCTGCAGTGACATGGACAGATGGCACTATTTACCTGTTCAAAGGATCACAGTTCTGGAGAGTTGATCCAAACAAGCAGAAAGTCAAAGGCTCTCCAGAAAGTATTGCTTCACGCTGGCTGCAATGTGACGACTGAGCCACCAGGGGGAGATAGGAGTTTGTCATAGGAAACCACCATGCATCCACAGGACTGGAGAGGAGTGAGTGACACTTGGGAAAAGTTGAGTAAGGTATCCATAACGTTCAGAGTGATGAATAATTTGCACTGTTGCCATAGAAATAAACAATACAAATCACAATTTCTTTTTTATAATTGAATTGTGAAAAGTCTTCAAAATGTCTCCTAAAAGCATCATTCGTTCATTAGTTTTTCAATATAAAACCAAAAATAAAAAAATGAAAAAAACAATTGTTTTCCTCATTATTTGTCTCCAAAACCAAGATGAAAAAATGGATAACAATTTGTTTTTTCTTTTTCAATTTTGTGTCTTGGTTTTGTCATTTAAACTGCGATGCCGAACTGAACCAGGACTAAAACAGGACTGAACAGATCTAAACCAGCTCTAAACCAGAACTGAACCAGGACTAAACCAGGTCTCAGTCCTGGTCTGGTCCCGGTTTCCTGATCACCCGACAGTCTACGCGGGCGTGCGTCTGGGCCAGTCCCAACACTCATGATTCAGTCCTGGTTTAGTCCTGGTTCAGTTCTGGTTTAGTCCTGGTTTAGGACTGAGACCCGGACAGGACCAGGACCAGGAGTCAGACTGGGACTGAGACCAGGACTGAGACTAGGACTGAGACTGGTTTAGAGCTGGTTTAGAGCTGGTTTAGTCCTGGTTCAGTCCAGCATCGCAGTTTAATTCACAGAAACAGGAAACGTCCGTTATCCATTTTTTCATTTGGTTTTAGACACAAATAATGAAGAAAACAGTTGTTTTTTTGTTTTCTTATTTTTGGTTTTATATTGAAAAACTTATGAGCGAATGACACACGGATTCATGTCATTGAAGCCCATGATTATAAAATAAAGCAAGGATAAACATTATTCACTGTAAAAATATTATAAAATTCTGTTCAACTCAAATCCTTTTTAAAATTATTATTGTTTTTTGTTTTCTTTTGTTTTTCTTTTTTTTTTTTTTTTTTTTTTTTTGCAAATCAGGTTCAAATTATTAACAGCTAATGCTTTGATAAGTTGTTTTTCAAATTGCAGTTTTAGTTATTTCCAGTGTTTGACTGTGAGCATAGTGTTTTCAGGACAATTTTATTCAAGTGAATGATCATCTGTTAAAAAATGTAGTTATTTCAGGATTCCTGCAAAAATAATAGCCCATTTACTTTAGAACTCTCAGTAAAGGATGTCCAAGGCAGGCAATAACCCAAAATAAGTTAAGAAATAAAACACAAATGTTTATTTATCTAACACATATTTACAAAGCCGTTTTGCAATAATATGCACAGTAAAATATATTAAGAATGACATTATTACATTGTATTTGTCTGTTAAGGTGTAGACACACTTCATAAATGCATAATTCTGCATTAACTTTGCAAAGAACTGAGAGGACAAAAAGCCTGAGATGTGTCAGCCATCTATGAATTGTAGAGATGTTTGTTTAGGGTTTTGAGGCTGACCTTTGTTTGATTGACACTTCCGTGACTTTGCTTTTACGTTTATTAAATATTCAAGAGACACAAGCACTCTGGTGATTTGAGGTAACTCCCAGAGATACTCCAAATATGCCTGAGTACACAGTGTCAGGCAGAAACGGAAGCGCCAACACTGAAAATAAAGTAAGCTTTGAGTACACGCTGTGGTGGTTTGTGCTTTTTGTTTATGATTGATTTAATTATCATCCTAATTCAGTCTTTGCCAAATAAAACTATATATATAATATATATATATATATATATATATATATATATATATATATATATATATATATATATATATATATATATATATATAAAAATTTATTAATCTGTCTCTTCTTGCTTTTGTTTTTGTTTTGTTTTTTTATTATACTGTGACATGATTTTGTGAAATTGTTAATTATGAGATAGTTTTTTGGAGATAATAATAGAGCTCAACAGTGCCATCCACTTCAAAGTCTGCTCTGGTTTCTTAAGTAAAATTTCTCTTTTTTTTTCTTTTTTTAAAAAATTCTGATATTTAGAGTTTAAAGGTGTAGTAACTATTGTTTTTTTTTTTTTTATTATTTCTTTACTTTTTTGGATAGTCTTTGGGAAAAATCAATGGGTTATTTACTTACTTTACTGACTACTCCCAACTGGAAGATATCACAGCAACATGTAATCCCTTAGTTGTCCGGATGGGGTCCATAGCGCTACATTTCAAAGTCTCTTCAAATTTAATGTTTTGCGAGACACTGTGTTTTCTTCTCAGACAGCAAACACAGGAGAGGAGGTGGTGAGAGGAACCATGGATCCTGTCTCAAAGTCAAAGTCGATGAAAGTGTGAGTGATGGTGCTGACGCTGCTGCAGGATGAGCCAGTGCCCAAACGCCGCTCCTGGACACTCTGTATGTAACTCTGTGGAAGAGAGAGAATATATGAACCTATAGGCTACAAGAAATATTTCAAGTATAGACCAGTATGTTATGCAGATATTTCAAATTAATAACTATGGCATCCACTTCCTTGTCCACTTCTGGTATACTTTTGTTGTGGCTACTGGTGTTTTAGAATTGTTTCCACCTTAAACTGAAATATTACACTATTTTCTGATCTATGTAATAATGTTGTTTCCTCATTTAAAACATATCTGTAATTCTGTTTTGTTTCATTCACACATATTTAACTCACAAATTCTGCATGTTTAGGCTGAGTTCTTCTCTCAAACTAAAAAAACTCTGTTCCACCTTGTGATGTCGTGTGGTAATACAGGAAGTGCATCGCTGTCTTTTTAAACCTTTAATATTTCTAGATGATGCTGGTAATACGTATTAAGTGGATGTGATTGCAAGTGCGTGCCATGTTATGAAATTTCAATAGTAATAGTATAATGAAAACAAAATTACATTTGCGTACGTGTTACTGATCAATAAATGCCTCGTAATTCCTGACTAGTGTTCTTGTACATATTGGTTTTACCTCACCCATCAACAATAAAAAGGCAATGACTAACCCTGCTTTTGGCCTACCACTCACCACTCAAGACTGAATACTGCCCTGACAAGTTGTCCTAGTAATATCAATGGATGGGTGTAATTTATTGCCAGAGAATATGATTGAGCTTCTCGTAAGTTATTATTTGATAGACTGCCTGGAATTGTAAGTTATACTTTCTGAGCTACACTGTAATGTTGTTTCCTCATTGCAAACATACCTGGAGATGTGTTTTGTTTCATTCACACCTTTAACTATCAAAGTCTGCATATTTAGGTGTTATTCTCTCAAACAGAAAATTTAATTGCCAATCTCTACTGAACTAAAGGTAAAAGGTAGCTGTTAACTTGAAAACTACCACTTCATGACATCACAAGGTTGAACAGAGCATTTTGAGCTTTGGAGATGTAGACAGACTAATAATAAAGGATCACTCAAACATGTGTGAATGAAAAAATAAACACAACTCCAGGTATGTTTTTTAACATGTCATAAAGCTCACACGAGTCAATTTTGCCTAATATAGGACCTTTTTATCCCCTTTGGACTTTTTGTTACATATTTCCAAACATAAAAACAGAATGTATTTATTAATAAACCTGACTGACCGGAGCTAGCACATCGCCTGCGTAGCGTTTGAGCAGTGGAGGTCGGCGTTTGCGATAAGGTCGTCTTCCTGTCTGCTCAAAGTGTCTGTGCCTATGGACCTGTTTCTTCTGTTTCTTGTGAAGAACTGGACAGACAAAATATAAGGCAAGATCAAAACAATGTGTCAACAGTGCAAC
Organism: Boleophthalmus pectinirostris; assembly: GCF_026225935.1. Classification (NCBI taxonomy): domain Eukaryota; kingdom Metazoa; phylum Chordata; class Actinopteri; order Gobiiformes; family Gobiidae; genus Boleophthalmus; species Boleophthalmus pectinirostris. Next base: position 33,648,328 of record NW_026571515.1, on the reverse strand, counting down.
AGGTAAATTAATGTAACAGCATTACAATTTTAAGAGGCGTACATCAAATTTTATGGCCATATTGCACTGTAAATAGAAATAAAGCAATTCAGCCCCAAATTCTGAGCATTCAAAGTTCTTCGGTTGCCAGCAGCACTGAAAGGTTAAAAATATTAGCTGCTATAAAGTCTGACTTGCCTAAGAATTCAAATAAGTCTGATGAAAGTGTACGCTCTTTAAAAACACAGAGTAGCTCTTCCTTAGGTACTAAGTGGGCAAACATTTGTTCAAATATAACCTTAACATTTCTGGTATGCCCTAGCCTGTCTCCATGGAGATGTTATTGCTTTACCTACAGTGTTCTTCAGAATGGCATTAAACTAAGCTCCAGGCCAAGTTTTTCAGTGTTTAGAGGAATAAAAACTTTCATAGTTCACAGATATACGCATAATGTCATACACTGGGAAATGAAAGCAATGGAAACTCAAATAAACAACCATCAGAAAAGTTATGCAGTGCACCTTTAAAAATGTAGAATAGAAAAATAACTCCTGGTAGGTTATAGTTGTGCAAAAACTACATACAGCATTATTGCATTTTAAGATTAAGTGTATAATTTCTCTTTTAATTGTTGTAACTCACCTTCTTGTTGTAATAATTCCCTTGCTGTCCACTTCCACTGCACCACTCCCCCAACTAGACTGAGTAGAGGGCACATCCCAGCCACAGCCCAGTCAAACCAGCAGAGGGGGTGAACCGAAAAACCATGATGAAAAACCCCATACACCTGATCTGGCAATGCTAAAGTTCCAATAACATAATCTGCACAGAGCATAACAGTCAGCGCCCCATAGACACTGGTGTACAGTACCATGAACAGTTTATGCCAGAGTAGCGTGAAAACAGCAGTGACAATCCCTGTGGCTAATATTGCTCCAACAGAAATCAGTTCTGAAGAAATCGTCCAAAACTGTCCAACCAAAACAAGAATAAAAAGGCAAACCAGGCTGCCCAGCTGTAGTCCACTTAGTATATATCCAATGGCAGGGACGAGCATGGTAACGAGACCACACAGGACCCCCACGCCCAACCCAATGCCTGCCTTCGTCTCCAGGCTCAGGTGGGAGTCCAGACCTGGTTCCTTATGGTACACAAAGAGCACAGCAGCTGATCCAAACAGGAAGCCAGAGAAGAATAGAACCATCTTCAGACAGCGGTATCCTGGGGAGAGAAGGGAGAATGTGTTAAATAGCTTAATAGTTGGGAGTGTTATAGGTCAGATGACATAGGCCAAGATAACAAGGACTGAGCTGGCAGTGATAGCCTTCAGCACAGCACAGAATTTTTCTAACAATTATTGTAATATATGAAAACAAATTATAGTTGTATCTATTCTCTTTGGTCGGTTATATGAATGTGCAAGCCTAAATAAACATGACCTTAAATTAACCTTCACTAGACCTGGAGCTTTAAATGGAAAATAACTACAATTCAGAACAACATCACATTTTTCTATAGGTGTATGGTAAAATTTCTATAACTAATATGTTATGTTGAAATGTTAAGTATGAAAAAATATAGATATATATGCGCCATAACATAATAAGGTGGAATGTTTTTGGACATATCAACACTGGTAGTATTGTTCCTGTATAAAGCAAAAGTTTAAAAAGTTGTAAAACCAATGAGAACATTTGAACATTTGAACCGTCTTCATTGCTCAAAAAGCAAACAAATAGTGCAGGTAAATTCTCTGTAAATATAACAGTGTCATTATGATCTTAAGACTTGTTAATATTCACATGTGGGTATCCATTTGTGTCCTTTAAGTTCAAATGAGTAACTTTAGGTTGAAGTTTACTGTGAACATTGGCACCAGTGCACGTGTGTTTACCTCCTCACATGTTTTCAACTGTGCAAATATCGTGCCCTTGAACCAGTGATTTCAATCTCAACCCTGTGCTCAGAGACCTCTGATAATACTACTCATTATGTCAGTACAGATCCTTGTCCATTCAGATTAGTGTTTTTTGTATATTCTTCCAGATGAAGTCCAAATTTTGAGTAATTTGAGTATGCTGAAGCAAGAGAACTATTCCTCTTAGACTCAAAAAATTCCATCTAAATGTTTTCAAAGCCCATTATAAAACTTTGCAATTGAGGTATCACAATATTGTACAGTGTTGTTAATGCTGCCTCAGTCAAACTCAAACACATCAGATTCAATGCCATCTGCCAACCTCTCGCCCTGCTCCAGTTCCTGGCCCTGCCAGGGTGTGCTCTGATCAGCCTGAAACCTGGCGCCCTCTGCTTGGTCAGCTAATAAAGCCTCTGATCAAACTATAGTACTCTGGAACTTAAATAGAAATCTGAGGCTCCTGGGTAGTTCTAGTAGTTTTTTCTTTTGAAGTGATATATATTCATATTTTGCCCCTTTTTCGGTCCAGCTAACCCTCTTTTTATCTATAGGCTTATATTTTATTTGGTCAGTCGTATATTTTAGACTTGGTGTAGTTTCATATTAGACTAGTGATTTACTAGCCTAGATTTTAGAAATCTGATTGTATTCATCCATGGATTTTAGAAAAAACAACCAACCACAACAACATACACTGAGTGATTAGAAGTCCCCAAAAAGGCCCCCATTATTAGACAAATTGTGTGATCTAACATTGTATTTTTGGAGAAAATCTCACTCCCAGGTCTATTTTACTTTAAAAGCAGTGCAGTGTGTATCATAACAACATATAGACTGACTTTTCCAGATGGATTCAGAAACATCCATTTAATCTAAAAGCCCAGTCTGTATTACTTCATACCAAAATTGTAGTTAACTTTTTTTTTCATTCAGTGACTAGCTATGGAGTGAATGAATAACTACTGTGTAGCACATTGAGATGCTTCAACAAGCTACATATGTAAAGCACATTTTTATTGTAAAAAAACACTTTCTTAACCTGCAGAGTAAACGCAGGTTGAAAAACACAAAATAAATGTATTATTAAGTACAGTGATAGGTTCATAAAAGTTGTCTACATACCAAAAAAGGAGTAGATGAGTCCAAAGGAAAGACACACAGAGCAGATGATGGAGGGGATGACTTCATACATGATGTTAATCTGCAGAGAGCATGAGTCCTCTGCCAGGCCCAGTGCAGGCTCCACAGTCACAAAATGAGCAGTGATGGCAGCCATTTTGGAGACTTATGAGTTATTACTGAGGCCACATTTATGTGTTTTCCCTTTGTTCACTCACACAGTATGAGGTTCCTGCAGGTCTTTTCCAGGAAAGGAAGCTGGTGTGTTTCCTCTGCACCTGCACAGAGCAAAGAGAGTGTAGTTATCTAAAGACCTGCCTCAGCCTCTGTTTTCAAAAGGCCAGGAAATCATATAGTTGATACATATTTTTGATTAGGCACATTGTCAGATAAGGCCTGTAACCCTTCTGTTAGCAAAGTACTACTTGTGTGGAGAAGTTGCTGAGGAGAAAACACACTGTAAAAAATAAATTTTATTAAATTGATAACAATGACTCAAATTCACACTGTAGATCACAAACTGGTCTCATTAACAATGTATTTAAGCTAAATGAATATGAGTAATGCTGAAAACTGCACTTAAAGAAATCTTTACATTTAAACGCAAATCACAAAGTACCACTAAAGAAACCATGCATGAATAGAATGTCAAGAAAACAAACATTGCCCCACAACTTAATAGGACAAATGAATTATTCACCCTGAAAAATATATATTTTTATTATTTAACATTTTTAAAATGATCTAGAACAAATATTTAAAGTATATACCCTTGTTTAACTTAATATTTAAATGGAAAAAGCGTCATTCTTTATTTATTTAAGGTAAAGAATATATTTTTAATAGCCCTAATAACAATGATCACTAGTCAAACTCAAAACCTCTCAAATCAAGATTATTATTGCAAATATCAATAATTTTAAGTCTGATTTTTACAGCCAGTGGTCCCCTCTGAGTGTTTTGTATAGTTTCCTGATTCTTTTGTTCAAACAGGAAACAGACGAGGAAATGACCCAGCGGCTTGAGCACTTGTTGTTGTGGACATCTGGACACACAATATTCCATTCACTGAGCTAGAATTTGAAAAACATGAGAAAACTACCAACAATTATCGATTTATCTAAAAGGAAATCTAAACATTTGCGTGTGTTTCAGGCTCACGTGCGGCTCTTACCTTGCCTTATGCTCCTCGTGTGTTGTCCCAGCGCATGCAAATGTGAAGAGCTCATCCGTGCTAACAGATCAGTAATCTAAGTGGCATTAGCAGATTAGCTTTAGCAGAAGATGATCCTGTTGCCTTAACTACACTGCACTGTCCTCATGTGGTTTTCTACTTACACTTTCTACAGGATCTCATCACAGAATGGACTACAATTTTGTACAATTATGTAATGCATACAGCTTCAACTCAGCTATTTTATTTTATAGTTTAGACCTATATTACTATTACAATATATACGTATATTTTTGTAGTGGTGATACAGAATAATCAGACAAATAAAAATGTATTTCCTTGTGTAATGTTTACTTAATTTTTTTTTATTTTTATTCAGGACTGTTGACTATAGAGCTGTATATCTGTTTGACCTTTACAACTTTACTTAACTAGTTTTACCCAGTTTAACAGACCCATGTTAATCTGAGTATAATGAGGTAAAACTATGCTCAACAAGTGCAAATTCTTGTTTATTGTGTTCCAGAAAACACATGTTAGAGTAATTGAGGTACCTCTAAAGTCTATACATGTGAGTTAAATTACGATCTTATATTAGTCATAAATACCAAACAGACACTAGACACAAAACCCCCAAAACAAACAAACAAACAAACAAAAAACAAAAAAACAGTGCATATCCATACCTGAGAGAGGCATTTCTGGAGCTGGTTGTTGTAAAGTTTGTCCCTCGTGTTTCTGCACAGCTCAGACTGGTGCTGTCCTTCTGTGTGTGACCATAGACTGTGTACATATGTGTGTGTGTGTGTGCATGTGCGTGTGCGTGTGTGTGTGCGTGTGTGTGCGTGTGTGTGTGTGTGTGTGTGCGTGTGTGACTCTGTGAGCAGCTACAGAGACTTCCCCGGTCACTGCTAAAGTCCAGACCTGAACCAGAGCCCACCACCAAACAGCAGAGGGAGAAGCAACTAAATCCCAGTTTTTGAGGTTACTCAGAGATTACAGTTAAGGGTCTTGCATTTTTATAAATAGCTAAATAACTTCTCAAGATAAGATAAGAAGACTCTATTTGTCCATGGGAACATTTCATTAGGCCTATCACAAAGTATGACTACAAGAATAATCCACTTAAAACTATTTAAATTACTTAAAAATAAACTTGTTTTTAGGTTTGTCATAATATTCTCATAATATATTCATGCATTAAAGAAGACATATTGTGTTTTTGTCTAAATACAGCTTTGAGTGGGTAAACTTTGAGAGAGTTAAACAATTATTACACGATTAAAAGCTCTAAAAAGTTAATTTTGCCTAATAGGTCTGCTTTAAATGCTAACTTGTGGTGAACCTTATGTTTTCTTATTTTTAGAGTTGTTTCCTTTAAGGTTTATTGATGATACTGATGAGACAAAAACAATCTTGCATTCACCTGTATGTCTGAGGTGTCTTGCCCCAAAGCACAACAACAGCAATAGAAGGCCTATGTACTGGTCAGAGCTTGTCAATTAAGTGAAGGGAATAAAGCTGGGGTACCTGATTTCCAACAGTGAGCGGAGGAAGTAGGTATTTAAATCTACCTTACTTGTTTCTAATTCTCACAAACCCTTTGACATATCATTAGTATTCACATGCATGGATTTTTTGTCATTCCCCAATTTGAGTCATTTGTCAAATTTTTGTCAATCACGCTAGTCATTATCTTATATTTTTTATGATTTTACTCACCAGAAACAGTTAATTTGTCAGATGAAACTTTAGTTTGCCATTCATTTAAGTTACATAGAGTTTGCAAAGAAAATTTCATGACCTTTATTTTTAGAAAAACACAGCACAATGTTCTGCTTTAACCATATGCTATGGGAAGAATTTGTTTTATCATTTTTGAATAGAAGGTTGGGTTTAGCTTTAGTATTATTGTAAATGAGATTTTGGGTATTTTTGGTTTGATAACAATTTATGGGCCCTAAGTGTCCTCTCAGCCTGAAGGAGATTCAATGAAAATAGCAAATATAGTCACTGAGAGTACGCTACTTTAGATTTTAGACTTTACTTTAGCTGTAGATTGGTCCCATATAACTTGAGGGCACAGGACTCATATAAGGAATATGGATCTCAATGGTCAAATGAAGCATGGGTGCAGTGCAAGTAGTAATGGGGCTTTCATCATTCACTTCCCTCCTTTCATTGTTGCTTCACTCAACCAGAAAAGAGCAATCGGACCAAATGGACATATAAGTGGTTCAAGACATGATCAAAAACCTTGCGCTAATTTTAACTGTATTGCGTCAAGGCTTTTAATAGGCCGCTAGGTTCAATATTCAGATGTGTTTCACTCTTTTTAAAAATTGTTATTTTGGGTTGAAGCCAGATCTAAGGTTTTGTGGTCATTTTCTATGTTGTTTTGCAATGATTTCATAAGCAATTCAATCAGTCCAGCATATTTACATACAGGGGCTAAATCTACTGACTTAACACCATGTCTGTTATTATTATTATGAGGTTTTCTGAGCTGTCCAGATAATTTTTGTCATTTTTGGGATTAATGGAATGTTGGAATGGAATGCTGAGTTCTATTGTATCTTTGTTCCAACTGAAATAAAACACAGCTCCAGGTATGTTTTTGAAATGAAAACGAACATTAGACCATTGGTCAGTTTAGTGCCATAGAAGTCCCCTTACAATTATAGAACACTCATAGAACAGAACGGGATGGACATGAAATAGGTTTTTGTTCATGTTTTTGCACATGTTTTTGTTCATGCTTTACCCGTGATTCAGAATACACATTTCTTCAATACTTTATGAAGATGTGGGTCTCATCACCTGTGAGCCGCCCTGTTTTCAGATGGATGTAATTGACAGGTGGATTAGCCAGTAAAAATAAAATAAAATAAACAATACATTAAACTAATGCGCTATACTGTCTGAAAAGGACCCAAACCCTACAAAATCTTCTTAAGAAAAGACATTACGGACAACATTTTAAAAAAATTATTTTATTTTTTTTTCAGTTTGGGCTCTTATTATACAAGCATGGAAACATGGAAACAACAAAATGGTTCACAATAAGACAGCTGTTTTCTCAAAATGCATCGTACAGAAGGTATAACGGGCAATATTCTGACATCAGATTGAATTCTATAATTCTAAATTATAACATTGTGAAACATGGGTGCATCCATGTCATTACCATTTACCTGCGCTCTCTGTATAAACTCATCAGTGTGAAGAAGGCTCTAAACAAAAGGTGGACATACACGTCCTTTTGAGAGGAGCTAAATGAGCCTCCTGCACCTCCCAGCTCTGCTCTTTGATTCCGTCTGTGCCATGTGACCAGACGAGAGCTCTCCACATACAATCATAGAGTTTACAAATGTATTATTCATCAAAGGAGAAGAAGGGCCCTTTGTTTCTCTATTAGAAATGACATAACATGTATTGAAGGAACTGATGCTTTACTGTCCAATGGTTTATTCATGTGTCTTTACAGAGAGGTATAGACACAGTTAGATTGAAATGCAGCAGGTCTACTCTTTGCTGCTGCTTACAATAGGTATAATAACACTGGCAATGTGAGTCATTCTCATCATGTTAAATGTAGAATTTTATTAACATCTTAGGCACATGTAACTTGAACCTTAAACAACCTTGAGAACAGTGGCCTTTTGGTTGAAGGAACTGAGTCAAAAGGTAAAGCTCTTGATTTACCGGTCAATCTTTGTCCCTACCTTCACATATGGTCATGAGTTTTAGGTAATGACCAAAAGAACAAGATAGTGGATACAAGCCGGCAAAATGAGTTTCCACCGCAAAGTGGCTGGGTGTTCTCCAAGAAGTAGGGTGAGGAGCTCAGAGTAGAGCCGCTGCTCCTCCACTTTGAGAGAAGCCAGATGAGGTGGCTCAGGCATCTTTTCTGGATGCAGATTGGGAGCCTCATCTCCCTCAGTCCACCCCAGGCAGAGGTTTCTTACCACCACCAAGTATAGATACTAAATGGATACTGCATTGTAAAGTTCTTTGGGTGTCTTGAAAGATTTGTAAATCACCTATATAAGTCAAACGCATCTCTGAGCCCAGTGGCAGTAAAGCTTACAACAACTAGCATGCTAACACATACCTCCTAATTATCAGATGCACACAGCACCTAGTGAACATATTTTGACCTGCTTACATAGTATATTTGTACTGGGGAAAAACAAATTTAGCTCAGTATCATGGGAAAAAAACAGGGCCTCTCATTTATTTCTATAAGTTTATTTAAAAAATCTTTGCAATTTGTACCAAGACCACCTACAGTGTAGCCCTTGTTGACATTTTAGGTGAGGATATAGCTCTTTCTATATCATATTTGTACCATCTTCAGTCATAATACACTTCGGACAGACTTGAATGCACAATACTATCACAGTGTGTTGTTGAGAGGTCATGTCTCTGGGGCTTCTTGAATTACTTCTACAACAGTGAAAAGAGGGATGAACACCTGATGATCTTGTACATGTTCTGACCCTGCTTTAAAGTGAGACACAGCTCTGGGCCTTTGCAGTATATGGTTGATAAAATGTTAAACTCCATATACTGATATTAGAGAAAAGATACTGAAAGAAAATAATAGTGCTGTTATTTTATGTTGAAAAATGCTGAATTTCTTTTACTTCAGATACCTGAAGATACATTCTAACACTATTCATTTAAGGTTCATTTTTGTCCTATACATGATTATTTTCCCCATGCAGTCCCCTTAAAATATCTTGTTTGTATCTTGTTTGCTAATTATCTTGTTTGCACTAAGTCCAGCTGTCCAAGAATCAAATCGTGTACTTGCTTATGAAATAAGAGTTAAGAACGACATTGCATGACACTGACAGATGCATTTTTAAAGGTCTTATATTACACAAAATGTGTTCTTGTGAGTTTTAAGATATGTTATAATGCTGTTAGTTGTGTTTTGTTTCATTCACACATGTTAGAATAATCTTGCATTATTAGTTTGCATCTCTGATGCTCAAATAGCTCTGTTCCACCTTGTGATGTCACAAAGCTATAGTTTTCAAAGGAACAACTACTTTTTAACCCTTAGTTCTGCAGAGATTGGACATTTCAGAGATAAAATGATCTAAATTATTCTAGTGAATGTGTATAGAGTTTAAAAACACAGTGGAGCATATACTCTATTACAACATGACATCATAAGGTGTTTAACTAGCAGGTGGTTGGTAACATTTTGGCTTAGGTTAATGACAGATTGAGTGCAGAATTCATTGACTTGGCTTCCAGGTCTACCAGTGCTGTGAGACTTGTTGACATCAATTAGCTCCACTGCACTGTTTCCATATTGGACTCCTGTCAGGTTGGGTACACATCAGCTGCAGCTAAAAATACAAAACTTGACATGTACAAAAACTGAATCTTCCACAATGTTATAGGAAACTGGAAAACTGGAAAAAAAAAAGTTTATTTATTTATTTATTTTTTTTTATAATACGAGTCCTGATGATGTTGTAACTTCTCTGTGTAAACTTGGACTGCACCTATAGAGGTTTAAAAACTATTATGAAAAGTGCAATGTTTTCCTATGTTTTAAAGACTTAATTGCATTGTATATTTATCAAACATGTGTGCATTTAATCCTGGAATCTTTTGAAGTCTTAGCATTGCTGTGAATGGGTGATTTGTCTAATTAGATACCAAAAATCTAAATCAACACATTACATACTTTTTCGTATAGGTTTCATTTTATTACAAATTCATTCACATTTTTAGGTTTACAAACACTTACATCTGCCATTATTCAACACTGATACTGAATAAAAGTGCGAGTCCATTGTAATACGTTGTATTTACATCACTGTTGTGTATGAATTGTTTAGAGCAGCATATATTACTAAAAAGGTGCACATAAAACTTTTCTGGCACAGGTCAGCCACTTGTTTACACAGAGATATTATTATTTTGCCTGGAATTTTCCACACTATGGCATTAAACATATCTATCAAGCTTTTATTTATAAAAGTTTGTTTAATGGCTTGCCTCCATACTGTAGATTTATAACATGCCAAGCAAAATAATAACATCTCCATCTGGGAACAAGCAGGTGTACCTGGCACAAGGAAAGTTTCCCAGTGTACCCAGTGTCATTCCTGTTCCCTCACTCATGCTCATTACAGATGCTGTTATAGAGCCATTTAACAGCTTGACACCACCACACAAATGAAACACACTGCCCATGTAATTCTTATAGTGTCACATCATTAGACCACAATAATTCACAGATACACTCCATATACACTCTCTGGCTATGCTTAACTTTTATTATCTAAGCATCTGTTGCCATCATAGACCGTATATGGTTGCCATATTGATATGCTTATCATAATATGTTTTTTTCTTTCTTCTTTTTTTTTTTTTTTTAAATAAACTGCTGTTGTGTCCTTGGACAAGACAACTGCTTATCATAAATGGCATAATAATTATAATCTGTGACCATAGCTCATAAATCACTCATTGTGAGTAATACATAATACCTTTCACTGTAAATAAGGATCCAGCAAGTTACACATGTAATAATAAACTTCTCCTGGACCACTCGCTGCCAGATAACCACCCTCAGTCTTTTTCCCAAAAAATTTGATACTTTGAAAAAAAACAACAACTTTGCAATTCAATATTTATACCGCGTTTATAGTACTGCAATATTGTAGATAAATGCTTCTTCACATTGAGGACACTGCTTCTGTCTATAGGCCTGGTAAAGGCCTGGGCCCTTGTGTCCTCACTCTATCACATATTTACATTTAGATGAGCTGCACATGAAAAAGTGACCATAAATTTTTACAAACTATGAAGCTGACATTGTACTTTTATTACATCTGTGTATCTTCACCCTCTTCATGTTTGGACCTCTCGCCTCTTCTTCCTCCTCTTCAGGTTCTGTCAGCGTCAGGTGGCTTTCATTGGACATATCTCTGTGTACAGTGAAATACATGGGCATATGGTTCTCCGCGGTCTTGTCCTCTTTGTCTTCTCTGGAGCAGGCACAGAGCTTCTTGAAGGCCACTCTGAACTTATGGGACATGAGGTTGTAGATGATTGGGTTGATGGCACTGTTGGAGTAGATGCACATGCGACAGAAGAGCAGGAACCAGGAGTCGTGGTACGGAGGCTCAATGAAGGAGTTGACCACCACCAGAGTGCGGTAGGGCATCCAGAGTACAGCAAAAAGGACCACAACAACAGCCAGCATCTTTGTGATCTGGAAAACGAAATAGTGCTTAAAATAAGGGTTGAAAAATATAAGGTACTTCTAGATACGATGCTCATTAACACATCTCAGTTTAAACTGTATGTTGTAAGTAATAGCAATTAAGAAAAAATAAGGTATAATTTTTTAAAAGGTTGAATGGGGTGAAGGTAAATAAGTGTTTTTATTTCTTCTCATTCAGTTTGAAACGAACAGTGTATTTTCTTTATCAATGAGTCAATCAGTCAAAACGAAGCATGCACATTACCACACCTATTACGCATTAATTAAAACCATTATGCATAGTTTTTTTTTTTTATATAATTTTCCTTTTCCAAGTACACAAATTACACAAATAAATAAGAGCCAACAGATCAAATGTCTTGCCCAAGGACACAACTAAAGATAGGTGAAGGTTCGTTTTACTGCTTCTTGCTCCCATTCGTCCTCTGGTAAAATGTCTTTAACTTTTGACAAATTGCAGCTGTTACTCAAGTTAGACTTCAATCTGAGCTTTATTTGACCATAAAGAACAATCTGATCATAAAGAACTGCCAGATTGCCTGAAATTCCAGGCAGAGGCGTTGTACTGCCGTAGTTCCAAGGAGTCCCACAGCCCTGCCTGGAACTACAACGTCAACAGGTGAGATGATGTATACTGTTAAACAAGTCTCTCACACAAGCAATTTCAGTCACAATCTAGCTGGTCTTTGCTCCTGTGTTGTCCAAACCCATTTTGTAAGTCTTTTGTTGTTGCTGTTGTTTTACTTTTTTTTTTGGCTGTGTTTACCATGGTGCACTGTGACACCGTGGTAACTGATGAATATTCCACCATAGAGATACATAGAGATCACACCCCCAATGTGATGTCACTGCAAAGTATTAATAGGTGCCCTGGGACACTGTGACAGAGACATGCTTCCCCAAGTCTGTAGTGAGAATTGAAGGTGAATGTACTGACTAAGATACATTAATAGGGAGTCAGAATTATTATTATTATTATTTTATTTTCAAAGATTTCCTCAGTTATCTCTCCTTGTGGATTTTTGACACATTCTAGCGCTCACATTTTAAAACATATTATGTGTATTCCAACATCTCATGGAACATATTTATATCCTATGACAAATTAGTTTATACCATTTTCCAGTATTTGCAAAAAGAAAATGTGAAATCTTCAAGAATTTCCATCCATCTTGTTCCTCTTGTCTGGGGTCAGGTCTCAGGGGCATCGGTCGAAGCAGGACTCACAGACTGTCTCTCCCCAGACACTTCCTCCAGCACGTCTGAGAGGATTGCAAGGCCAGTCCTCGGCCTCTTTCCGGTGGGACATTCTTCAAGAACTTTATGCTATTATGCTTTAAATAACACATGGACTGAGAGATTAATTGAATTTGAATTTTTTAAATAAAATTTGAACCTCTAACCAAAATCTATCAGTTGAAACCCCACGAAACAACATATGCACTGCAGTTTCCCCAGCACTGAAACATGGGCAGAGGACAATTTTCCCTATACAATAAGATGCAATAAAGAATACCTTAAGCTTATTTTTGTGATGTCCTTGGGCAAGACATTCTATACCAGTCATTCCCATGGCAGCAGTGGCTATGCATGTAAAAATTGGATTAAGCCTGAAAAATCTTGGACCAGTATTTGAAAAAAATTACATACAATCTTTTTTACATTTTGCATTATTTATTTTATATTATTAACCAAAGCATATATATATACAGTAGCAATCAAAAGTTTGAACACACTTTTTCACTTATTTTTCTTCCATGATTATTTACATTATAGATTCTCATGGAAATCATCAAAACTATGAATGGACACACGTGGAAGACAGCAAACAAAAAGTAAAATCAAAATCACACATTAAACATTAAATATATCCACCCGTTGCTCTCCACCCTGCTTCGCCCTTTTCACATTTCTTGCCCCTGACACGGTCCAGCAGTGGAGTGTAAACCATCATCGAGATGGTCATTGAGAGAAGGTCAAGAGTTTGCAGTGCTTTTGACAAAGTATTCAAATACTACATAATTGAATACATTTTTCATAATATATTTATGTCTATGTAAAATGTAGAAAGTAAAGAAATAAAACATTGAATGAGAGGGTGTGTTCAAACTTTTGACTGGTAGTGTAAATTTTATAGGAAAGATGTCATAAAACGTTTCAAGTCAACATTTCAATTATGGGCATGTTACAAATCTCCATTATATTTAAAGATGCACGATGTAACTTTTCTTGTGGAGGGTGACATCTCCACGGACCACACCCACCAGAAAAATTGCATAGTGCACCTTTTTTTTTTTTTTTAACTATGAACATGTAGGTAAGGTTTCAGGGGTCATCAGGACAGTATTTTTGCCATCAAGAAACTATTGTGAAAGGTCTGAGGAACTAGAATTTAAAGGTGTACTGTGTAACTTTTCTGGTAGAGGGTCCGTCAAATGCTATTCTATATGTTATTGATTTTTCTGGAGTGCTTCACAGTATAGTTTTAAACCTTTCTATCATCATGGAGACCAAACGAGACCAAGAATGCCTGTTTTTGTAGGTATTTTTGAGCAAAAAAAACAAAACAAAAATGAATTGAATGACTGCTGTTTAATGCCATACTGTGGGACATTCTAGACAGAGTTATATAGTGCATGTTTAAACTGTGAACGTTTCTCACCTGTTTCCTGGCCGTGAGTGTCCCCTTGCTGTTCTTGCTGATACCGTTGGTGTGGTGCACAGACCCCCCTCTGTCGCTGAGGTGGGGGGGTAGCGGACTCATGAAGAGAATCCTGGCTATGAGTCCATACAAAATCATGGCAACGAACAGCGGGATGACGTAAAACAAGGCAAAATCCAAGAAGTACACCGGCAAATACAGACTCCGAGATACTCTGTACCCACAAGTCACCACTACACCATTAGAGTAGATGGTTTCATTTATATCCACAAGGAAAAACCACATCACGCAATAGAGGGAAGTGAAAACCCAAACTCCAGCAATAATTTTTTTAGCTCTGGAAACCGTACATATGAACTGAGCTTTGATCGAATGACAAATTGCAATGTAACGCTCCACCGTGAAGGCCAAAATAGAACAAGAAGATGCGTTAATGCCCAGGTATTGAAGATAAGTTATGCACAAGCAGCCAGTGTAGCCGTAGATCCAAAAAGCAACCACATCTGAGATGTTGGGTAAGCCAGCGGCGAATAGGACAATCAGGTCAGCTAAAGCAAGACTGACCAGGTAGCAGTTGGTTGGGGTGACCATGTGTTTTGAACGAAGGACCACCAGAACCACCATGATGTTACCGGCGATACCGACTCCGCAAATCAGCAGTGTCAAAAAGATGGTGATGATTTGCTCCTCCAGTGGTTTTCGGGGGATTTCGGTTAAGTTGACAACATGTTGGATGTCTTTGAAAGTGGCCGTGATGTTTTCCATGTTGTTGTACAAGAAGGTCAATGCAAAATCTGTAAAAACATAAAAGTTAAAGAGTTATATTTTATTATACAATTTTATGCTTTCTCGTATTACTCTAGTTTCTGATCTATGTTATAAAGCTGTTTCATCAATTAAAACATAGCTGGAGTTGTGTTTTGTTTCATTCACACCAACTTAATTTAGGCTGAATTCTTTTCTCAAACAGAAAACACCTTGTGATGTCATGTAGTAATACAGGAAGTGCTCCACTGTGTTTTTAACTCCATCCACCTTCACTAAAGTCATTTGGAGGATTTCAGCCCTGGAATTTGCAATCTCTACCAAACAAAAGGGAAACTTGAAAACTATCGCTTCATGACATCACAAGGTAGAACAGAGCATTCTGAGCTTTGGGAATGAAGACATGCTTACAAATATGGGTTACTCGAACATGTGAATGAAGCAGGTATGTTTGAAAATGTAACAGCAACAACAACGTCACTTAACTTACAAGAGTCTATTTTGTGTAATATAGGAGTCAATAAAACCAAATAAACATTTTAAGAGCAAAATATGGCTCTAAAAGTGGAAGATACATGACAAACACTTTTTCAGAACCAAATAGTATAGCCTACTGTATATTTCAAACAAACACATTTTCATTTTAGGTTGTTTACAATAAAAAAAATATAAATAAATGAACTAATAAAAATACATATTTGAACAAAGACTTTAACTTATTACAATTAACTGATGTATTTTTTTAATATTATGTCAGTTAATATTGAAACAACATAAGTCTCACAGTAGCTCATATTGTATTAGTCAATTTATAACTCACCATCTCTCGCTGAACACCGCTTTCACTTGACATGGCCATCAACCAAGTGCAAATGTGTGCTTCTTTTTCACTGTCCAGTGCATCTCTCCTCTCCTCTCTCTCTCCTCTCCTCTTCTCTCCCTCTCTTCTCCTCTCTATTGCTCTTTTACTCTAGTTTCTTCTTTCTCTTCATATCCTCTCCATCTTTCAGTCCTACCGCTCTCTCCCCTCTCTCTCTCCGCACCCCCCTCTTTTGCTGTCTCTTTTCTTATCTCACAAGTTCTCCATTTACCCTCCCTGTCTCTCTCTTGTTCTCCCTGTTTCCTCTTTCTATCACCCCCTTCTCCTCACCACCACTCTCTCCTTCCTTTCCTTACTCCCCTTTTCTTTCTTTCCCTTCTCTCTCTCTCTCTCTCCTTACACCCCCCTCTTGCTCACTCCAGTCTTTCTGTTTTTGCCCCCATGTATTTTGCTCTCTTCTTTCTTATTTCATTATATCCTCCCTGACTCCCCCCTTCTTTCTCTCCTCTTTCACCTCTCCATCCTCTCTCTGTCTGTCTCTATCTCCCTCTCTCCCTCGCTTCCCTACTTCTTTTCAGTCCTCTGCTTCTGTGTCCCCTTTCTTCATCCCCCTTTCTCTCTCTTTCCTCACTCTTTCTTCACACTGACCCTCTCTCTGCCAATCTCCAATCTTTTTATATTGTATCCTCTCTCCTCACCCCTTCTCTCGTCCTCCTCTCTTTGTCTCCACTTCTCTCTTGCTTTCTCCAATCTCTCTCTCTTCAGCAACCCCCTCCACCTCTCTCTCTCACCTCCTCCTCTCATGCTCTCTTCACCTCCCATGTCTATCTCTCTCTCCAACCTTCTCTATCTTTACCCCGTTTTTCTCTTCCCATCCTTTTCTCCCTCTCTCACCCCTTCCTTTTGTCTCTTTCTATGTCTCTCTCCATTCACTCTTTCCTCACACCCCATTCTACAATCTCTCTCTCTTTAGCTCCCCTTCTTTCTCTCTCTCTTTGTCACTACCCCCGTCTCTTGCAATCTCTTTCACCCTCTCTAACCCCATTTCCCTTCTCTCTCTTTCTCTCTTCTTCCTTCCATCTCCTCTCACTCCCTCCTCACTCCCTCATCTCTTGCTTTCTCCAATCTCCCTCTCTTATTTCATTTATTTTTACTCTTTCTTTACCTCCTCTCCCCTTCTCTCTCTCTCCATCTACAGTATTTATCCCTCTTTACTATCTTCTTACACTCTCTCTCTTGCTCTGTCCAGTGTCCTCATTTTTCTTTTTACCCTACCCACCTCTCCCCATCTTATTCTATCGCTCTTTCTCTCTCTCCTCTTCTTCTCTGTCTCTGTCTCTCTGCTCCCCTTCCTCTTCGTCTCTCTCTCTGTCCCTTCTCCCTCTCTCTCCCCTTCCTCTCTCTCCTCCCTCTCTTACCCCCTGTCTCCCTCTTTCTCCCATCACGCACTATCACGTCCAGAGTACCTTAAAAGACAAAATCAATAGTTGTTCCGAATGGTCGTTCAGTGCGAGTTGTGTCAGCATATATAGAGCTGCTCGTGAGTGTGAACCCGCAATTACTGAAGCGCCACAGAACACAGACTTCTCCATTCACACAGATGGATTTCAGTGATTGGCCATTGAGGAGAAACAGTGCTGATTCTGAACAAGAGGTACTATAGTGGGAAGTGTGGGAGTAGCTCTTGTCATGTAATGTATAGTTTATCTGGGAAAGCAGACGTGGGATCCTATCTTCCAATGAAACCACTATAAACCCATTTCTTTTGGTGATATATGAAGATAAAAATAAAACTGTGATCTGATTTCTGTTCTTATTTTAGTAGTTAGTTTTAACACATTGTTATTCAAAAATTTTCTCTTGAATGTAGTTGGATGCTTAAGCATGGACTCCTCCTATTGGTCAGGCTCAGCTATTCCGAATGTGGATTCAACCAATGAAGTTTGAGCTCTCAGAGGAAGCAGATGACTTTAGTTAACCTCTTCAAGGAAATATTAACACATGTAGTTTTTAAATAAATACTCTAATTGACAGGCTTTACTCTGACCTACTCTCTCTGAATAATAAGTCTCAGCAATTTTTATAGAGACGAATATCAGTCTGATGCACATGCCCTCCGTTTGTCTCAAGCCTGGCCAAATGTGATAGTCCAATCTTTTTTCAGTGACGCATGTGAAACAAAGGTCACCTATCACCAGCAACCAGACTCAAGTGTTTATTCTGGATCCCAGGCAAGGTCCATTTTGGCAATAGAATTGAAGAAAGCATGAACATTTTATATAAAATTGTTTTGAATGACTAAAATAAAAGTTAAAATAACAACACTTTAAGAGATTGCACTGCTTTATAGTGTAGGGATACAAATGAATACAGAATAAAAAGGCATTTTTGACTTTTTGAATAGGATATTTCTCAGTTAAGCATTTTAAAATATATAAACAATAGAACAGTTTGTACTAAAATAAATATGTTTTATTGTCACAACTTTCAGTCATCATGCTAAAGTTACCATCCATTTTTTTTTTTAACCAGTAGACAGCAGATGTGAAACTTTTTCACCAATAAATAAATAAATAATCAGACATCAGTAATGTAGATACTAGTATCTGGTGGTGCTATGTGAGAATACAACAGAGCCATGATGGCCAATTTAATTACAGATGGTAGCTTTAAATAGAATAATACATAACACAGCTCCAATCCACCCCAATCCCACTTGTAAGTGAACTGATATACAGCACAGACTTTATGAATAATGCATTTGACTGTGACAGGACCACCATCACTGAGCGACTTGTCAGACTCCAGGACAATCATGAGGCGGACGACAAAAGCATCAAAAATAGATGACAGAGGTGTTCTATTATTATTCAGTCTTAAAATAAACCCAAGCTGTGTGGGAATAAACACAAGACTGACTAAAGAGAAGAGTTTTTTACAGACAAGTTAAAAATAGACAGTCAAATGAGGAATAAAGATTTTCTAATTTAATCTTTATGGAACATTTCGTGATTGTAAATAAAGTAGGGTGAGTATTTGTAATATTTATTCTCATTTGAGCTATATGAGTAACTTTGGCCTTGTCTGCTTTGAAATGCCTGCTGAATGAAACAAATCACAACTCCAGGTATCTTTGTGATGAGGAGACAACACTGATGAACATAGATCAGAAAATATGTGTAATATGGGCTGTGGTGGATAAAATGTTTAAGTTTGTTGCTTAAGTAAAAGTGCAGATACAAGGGCAAAAGATTACTCAAGTAAAAGTATCACACCAAAAAAGTAAAAGTTTTTTAGAAGAATTTTAGAACTATTAAACCATGAGATTGACTTATTCTTGATAAAGAATTTTGCTTTTATAAGTGATTCAATTGATTTCTTAATTTTTCTGGCAATTTTTGTGTTTTTGTGCATTTGGTTTGGTTTTCAGCAGGTCTCAAATCACAAAGAAAAATACTTTTACTTTTCAGATCTAAAATGAAGTGGAGTAGAAAGTACAAATATATGCTCTCAAATGTAGTGAAGTAAAATAAAAAAGTACCCATTGTAAAATATACTCATGTAAAGAAAACTACAGATACCTAAAAATTTTACTTAAGTGCTGTACTTTTACTTTTGTACTTTGTTACCTTCCACCCCTGAATATGGGCTCTTTAAAGTATATATTTCCCCACCTCTAAATATGCAGTTTAAACAGTACTCTTAATTAAACTTTTTACCTACTGGACCTACCTATATGTAATCTGGACTAAAATGGTTGCGTTGTTGTAATGCTGTGGTGTATCTACAGTGACATCTAGTGGCGAAAACGAAAAGTGACGCACAGAATACAGAGGAATTAAGGCACAGAAAAATACAAGAATATAGTTTGAAAAATTACAGTGACAAATGAGGCTTGTGTCAAAACCGCAGAGTTTAGTTGCGACTTGGAGAGTACGGAGGAAGTGCTTGCAGAACATGATCAATCACACAGGATGCGCAAGGTGTTGTAGCCCACGTTAACAAAACAAAAAAAACAAAACAAAAAAAAAAAAGCGTTGCACAATGTATCAACTGTATCAGACTGCACGGAAAAATCACACGCTAACCACACGTAGGCTCGCGTCCATCTCCGCTTTTTCAACTTTCTGCGCTCTGTAAGCCTTTCGCCTCTCCTCCTGCTCTTCGAAGAAAGACGCACAGATTCTACGTTGCATGCGTCCGGCGTAAATTTCCATAAAAACTAGAAAATAGCTGAAAAGCCACAGAACCGCGAGCAACAGCGTGACACCTGCGTTTGGACGAGACGTGGTGACATCACAGAGGGACGGTCCCGGCGTAAAGGTCCATTTGTAATCGCGGTGGAAGCTCGTGAGTTCGTGGGTGACGCACGAGCTAGGGATGATGCAGAAGGCAGGGGGAAACCACTTCACCTAAAATAACAAAAATAAGTCATGTGTACTGTGACTACGTGATGAAAAAAGCTCAGTGCAACACTAATAACAGTTCAGCTTTAATTTTGGCTCTGAATTGCCCAAAATAGCTACCTATAGTGTGCAATTCATTATTTCCTCAGTCACGACTGCCTTCTAACAGAAAGATTTAGGCAATAGGTGGGTGAAGTGTCAATAGGTGGGTGAAGTGTCAATAGGTGGGTGAAGTGTCAATAGGTGGGTGAAGTGTCTTGCCCAAGGACATGACAACAAGAACTAGCAAACTTCTAGTTAATGGGCGAACATCTTCAGTGCCTTTTTCAGTCACAGGAAATCAGTGTTCTATAATCCTATTCATGGGTTTCAGCTTCTTGTAATATGTGGATCTTTTCACCATTAAGAAGATGTAATATTTTGTTTTGTTGCTATGGTATCCTAATTTTTCATTTTTCTGAAACCATGGATCATTTAGAAATGAGAGCTTTCTTGTTTTGAAAGAATTAGCTGCAAGAAAACAAAGCCTATAGAAATATATGGAGCATGATTGCATCTCGGCATTAATTAGACTATAATTAGATTAATTACGGAAATAGTAATTAGCATGTCATAAAGGGGGCATTAGTCCCACATTTTCAAATGTGGGACCAGATCTGTTATTAATGCATAAATATGTAAATTGATATACTACTTTGTTGAAATGTAACAATATAGATTTTTATATTAATTACTATTTATTGCAATGGCTCAAGCATTTTTCTCCAGCCACAATGAGTATGACATAGTAACTGTTTTATTGATTAAAAACACTGTCATTACTCATTTTCATAATATTGGCTTCTTATTGCCTTTTACAAAAAACAAAAACAAAACACTAACAGAGTCTTCCTATACAGTAAAAGTTGTTGATATTAGTAATTAATTATGTGTTTGAATATTTAAAATATTTGGAAATTGGTTATAGTGAGACAAAAGGCCATATCACCTTGAGAATTCCTGATTTCGTCTGGTAGCTAAGCAAAGTTTGGCCTGGCCAGTAGCCTAGACTGCCACTGTTCCTCAAGTGCAAACTGTTGTTGTGTACTTGGGCAAGACACTTCATGATGCTTACTAGTGATGTAGTGAATGCTGTGTGAGCAAATGTTGATGGTGGCCACAGGGAATGATGATGTAAAGTAGCAGTCTCACTTTTTGTCAATATGAAGTGTACAAAAATGTATGGAACTGTATAGGCACTTAAAGTGTGTGGAAAAGCACTAAATAAGACTAATGCATTATTAGTTAAACACATAATTACCTTAAAATCCACATTGATACTTGCAGATGTTGTTGGAAAGTCCTGCAGCCAGGGCACCATCACCTCCACTATATGAAACACTATATAGTCCAAACCCACTATCGTAGCTATGGCAACAAAATATAATGTCACCACTATTACAGTTATCAAACATGAGGTGCATTCCTGACCGGAGAGTCTGCACCTTTTCAGTGTGCTGAGAGCTTTATTTTCAGATTTCTTTGGTTTTGTGTAAGGGTTGTCAAATTGAACTGATGTTAGGTAGGATTTGAGGTAGCGTGCCGATTCGTAGATGAGTAAAGCTACAAAAATGGCAGCAAGAATCCGATTTGAAAGCAGTTTGCAGTCTTTTAGTGTGTCCCTAATGTAGGCAAAGTTTATATGTATTTGCCCAATCATCTTTGCAAACCTACTTTTAACTTCAGAAACATCAATATGGGTGTAGTGATTAAAATTTCTCAAATTTGTAACAATATTCAAATCTTCTTTTTTAACTTTGATGGTTTCTTCCACCAAATCGTGCTTAGCTTTGTTCAGTGGTTCAGATGAGTTAAGAAGAGTGCGTGTGAAGCCCTCTGCAGTGCATTTAAGAATAAACACTACAGCCCCAATATTTGCGCTAATGTTAGGCACTACATTGACTACTAAGAGGAGAAAAGAGGCTGAAATCAGTAGCTTGCGTCCTTCTTTGGTGCATACAGTCGGTAGGGTCATGGTTAAAATGCAGCGTAGAGGATGGAATAGGACGTAAACTACAAACATGACAGCGCTGTAGATGCACGAGGTCTGGACAGATGCATCGTGGGAGTATTTTAGGGTACTGGAGAGCCAATTGTAAAGCAGAGATCCAGTGGTGATGGATAATGTTAAGCAGAGGGAGAGCAGAGTGAGGAGGTCCGAGCCAGAGGGAGCGGGGGAGCTGTATACTGTCCATAGGTAATGAACAAGTCTGACCAATGACTGTCTGCAGGAGTCAAGGACGTCCCTGAAACACAAAAATACACACTTATCAAGCAGGGGATGTACTATATAATGTTCAGACTGATCAGTAATGCAGTACTTTGCAACTGATGTCATCAACATTCCCCTGGAGATGTTAATCTAACTGGAGGCTTTGCTCTGTCTGAAGAGCTGTTGCTCAAATTACAATTTGATCCGTGCTTTATTTGCACAATTTTTTCAGTTTCTCTCACCTTTTTATTGAAAATCAAACACCTAACTAGGACCATGGATGCTCGTATTGATTACAGGGTCCCAAAAATGTGATGTTTAAATAAATTTTGTATTTTTTCTTCAATTTTAGTGAATTAGTAGTGGTCCAAGTGATTATTCAAGTAAAAGTAAAACTAAATTTGGGGAAAGGAGTACTCAGGTAAGAGTGACTGTAATAGTTACTGTCAGGGTATATCATCTGATTTATAATTTGAACTTAAAGTAATTGGAAGGGCACCACAATAAATCATGCACACATTTTGGTGTTTTCAAAAGATAGACAAGAAAATTACAAATAAAGAATCAGAGCAATCATTTCATATTGTCAACATAAAGCTTTTGTCACTTAAACCAAAACCTTTACTCGAGCGGGAGTACTGTTAAACCATAAAATTTCTCAAGTAGGAGTAAAAGTATGGGGGCTGTAAACTGCTGAGAGAAAGGCAACTTTTTACTGTAATGTCATCTCTGCTCTGGGCAGGAAGAGGATATTACTATATTTAGACCTTGTTGCAGAAGTTTTAAATAAAATGTGCACTATGTGATTTTTCTGGTGGATTGTCTGCCACCTCCTTGTCTCCATGGAGATGCTATTGCTGTACTGAGAATGTTCCACATTCCCAGTACAGCAAACTTATCTCCAAGTAGACAACAAACAGGTCAATGAATTATATCTCAGATTTGTGGAGTCACAGTGAGAATGCAAGTTATTTTTGAGAAATAAAAACACAAACACATGCACATGCACACAGATAGACACAATTAATTCCATGTACAATCCAGGCAAAGTAATATTAATGGAGATAAGCAGAGTTACATAGTGCACCTTTAGTAAGATAGATAGAGATAGAGAGAGAAATAGATAAATGTTGCAGTAGGTCATTTGAACCTTTACCAGAAAGTAGACATGAGTTAGTCATCATTAGTTAGTTTTTCTGACTTGATGCAGTCAGCTGCTTGCATAACATCAAACACAGTTTATATTTGAGACTATCACACAGACTGACAGAGTGCAGGGTTTCAGATCACATTAAAACATTCTATAAGCCAATAAAATTTAATACAGATGGGGGCAGCGCAAATTAATATTGTTAAAATGCAGTTTGTGAGTTCTTGGATCACTAATCAAGTTCAACGTTTGTGAATTTACCTTTCTATATATTTTAATTCAAATTTCAAAAGAAAATCTGTCTCTCCCGCCCAACTGGGCATATGACATGACCACATTTTAAAATCTGAAAACCACCAATAGGCTATAAACAAGATATATGAGGGTGCTTTTCTTCCCAGTTTAGCACCTCCATTGCAGTGCTTACATATTATAATAATAACTCATATATTATTTTTAGGTTCAAATGGAAAAAAAAACACTGGTTTGTAATAATTTTCCATTTCCAAACCTCTCACATGATGCTGTGTCCTAATCAGTGACAAAGCTGTGAAAGTGGGTCAGAGGACTGAGAGACAGAGACCAGAGACAGACTCATGTGATGTTGTTTTCACACCTGACTTCCTTTGTAATACAGCATAGCACTGTATCATATGTTATTGTGATTTATGGCATCATGCTTCACTTAGTTAGATTTGATGTTTGATTCATTTTGTGTGTAATTCTATTTCTAAATCAAGTTACAACATTTTGAAAATAATTTATTTCATGTATTTTATTCTGAAATAAAAGTTCGAATGATTATTATATTTGTGTATGCACCTGCAATCAATTGACACTTGCAAGTTTTAAGCATTGACTGTATGGACGTAGATATCCAAATAGGAAGTGAGCATCCGGCTCCTTCTGACCCTGGCTCCCATTAACTTAGACTGGAATATTGTCATCCCTCTCTCTGTAACTACTGCAGTGAGCCTCGTCATTTTGGTCTCAAAATGTTTGTATTAACCTGCTCTACATGATCCTGGTGTTTTTATTTTGCTATTTTGTTCCTATTCCTAAAATGGAGCTTGGTTCCAAATTAACTACTGTAACCGCTAACATCACAAGCTTCATTTGACACTTTCAAGCATTCACACTTTGTTAGTCCAATTCTTTGAACAGTGTATGGGTTTAAGCCATGTCATAATGCTATTACCTGGAGTTGTGTTTTGTTTCAGTCACACATATTTGAATAACCTCCTTATTATTAGTCCGTCTACATCTCCAAAGCTCAAAAGCTGCTTTGTTCCACCTTGTGGTGTCATGAAGTGGTAGTTTTCAAGTTAACAGCTGATGTGATTTTAGTGAAGGGGTATGGAGTTTAAAAACACCATAGACCACTTCCTGTATTACCACACGACATCTCAAGGTGGAACAGGGTTTACTATTTGAGAGATGAACACAGCCAAAATATGCAGGGTTTGTGTGTTAAACGTGTATTAATGAAACAAAACACAACTCCAGGTCTGTTTGTGATGAGGAAATAACATTAAAACGTATATTAGAAAATAATGTAATATGGGACCTTTAAAGATGCACTATGTACCTTTTCTGGCGAAGGGTACGTCACATGCTTGTGTCCATAGAGATGTTATTGCTTTGCCAAAAAAGTTCCACAGTACAGAAATAAACTTTTTAAATGGATGTAAGCAAGTGATACTACCAGGCCAAGTTACATGTCAGATGTATAGACGTTACCCAGCTCACAGTAAGAATACCTGTTTTTTGAGGTATTTTTGTGGGAACACTTATAATTAAATAAATGGTTGATAGAAAAGTTTAATGCCATAGTCTGGAACATTCCAGGCAAAGCAATAACATCTCAATGGAAAAAAGTGCACCTTTAAGGCATTGCGTTGTATGTTAAATATTTTCTAAAGTAATAGCAGTTTATGGCAAAAGTTAAATAAGCAAAAGATTTTAAATATATATTTTATATATATATATATCTTATATATCTTACCTGACAGGTGTGAGAGCTGTGAGATGAACAGACTTCATCTTCTGTTTGACTCTGAGGATCAGGAAGTGTCAAAGAGGAAGTGTCCAGTCAGAGTCATGGAGTTACAAACATGTTACATGACAGAGAGTCATCTGAAACAACATGACATATTTTAAGAATGTAGTGAACAAAATGTATTTGTTTTGGAAAAAATATGTATCTCTTGATGATAAATAATTAATTCATTTGCAAAGCTTGATGACTTTTTGGAATACAAAGGTACAATATAAATTTCCATCACATATTGCTAAATCACAATACTGACGAATGTGATTGCTTTCATAATTCAAGTGTATCAACCCAAGAATAGCAATTTCAGTCTCTGTTTAACCCATTTATTGTTAAAACTGTCTTTTTGAATGATTTATGTTGTGTTCATAACAATGTAGAATACCTATCCATGGGTTTCAGAATATATCATAGTTTGAATAGCTAATTTAATATTTGGGCTAAAGAACAGATCAAACACTATGTTGGAATTTGCAGTTTAACATCAGATTGCAGATGTTTTGAACCAGTTTATGCCTAATATCTCTTATTACTGAGTCTATTTACACACAAAAGTAAAAATATATGTTAACTATAGCCTCAGAAAGTGGTGCCATTATTCTGCAACAAGGACTTCACTCCTTATGGCCAAACCATTAGATTTTTATGGCAGGTTTATGGAGGATCAGTGGAGGACAAATGATGATAATAGTCAACATTTGTGGATCATAAGTTTGAATATTTCTTCTTTCTCCCATAGAGTTACATAGACCTATGCCTTCTGTCAGAAATTAAGACATCATTAACTAACTTCAAATGCAATTGTTTCTTATTGAATGTAAGTATTACAGAAAAAATCCCCAATATATTGCATATAACAGGAAGTTGAAACCCACGAAGAGGCTTATTTGGTGATGTTTCTCTTAATGGAGTTTGGAAAGGAAAAAATAAGTCAAAAAGTCAATGTATGAATAATTTACTGACCCAAATAAAAACATAAAATAAGTTTAGTATTCAACTCTAGTGAACTTGTCGCATTGAATAACACAGGTTGCACAGGTTAACCATTATAGCGGTGCTTGTGACTGCAGACACTTTAAACCCAAACAAACATCGAGAGGAATTTATAGGCTCTTCCTTATTTACACTGGGGCCCATGTGACACTCACTTACCACAGTATTCACAATAATGACCATAACTATTTAATAAAATGTAAATATATCAAAAAATAAGTGTGTTTTTATATACTGAAAAACCTAGAAAAGCAGAACAGTGAATGCATTTGCATTACATCTGCAACCACGGTGAATGTATGGTTTATGATCTATATTATGTTGTTTCCTCAGCACAAACACAAACATACCTGGAGTTGTGTTTTGTTTCATTCACATGTTAAACACACAAACCCTGCATATTTAGGCTGAGTTCTTCTCTCAAACTGAAAAACTTTGCTCCATCTTGTGATGTCATGATAATACAGTAAGTATTATAGTTATAAACCGACTAAACAATAAACAGTGTGGGCAAGTACCTAAATCCACGTTTTGAGCAACTGTATGTTGGTACAGTTGCTCTCCTAAAATCAAAGGAATACATTATCACTTTAAACTGCATGGTATTAAAGGTGAAAAAATACTTGGGATTTTCCTCTAGTTAGACCTACATGCATAATGCAAAACAAACAATGCAACAAAAATAAAGCTGTTTGGAATTATATGTCATGTTTTTTCACTGTAATATAATGCAGTGCAATGTAAAAGTACTCTAATCATTCAGAATATAGTACTCTGATTGGACCATATATCAGAATACATTACAAAACACATTTTAATGCAGGTATTCATCAGAAATACATTTTCAAAAAATAAACGCATAAAAATGGTTGAAGCATGCATTTATTTCAAGTTTCAGAAATCACAATAAAATACACATTCATTGATCTGTGTTCATTCAGAAAATAAAATAATTTTTTGAGGTGGAATTGTATTTTAAAAAAGGTGTAGAATGTAATCAACTATTATTCACAAATATACATTACTGTAGCAGATTTATTTCAGTTACATTCATTGTAACTACTTTATACTGTAATAGTAGCTACTAAAGGTACTTTAGCTAAGACTGGTAACATACTTACAGTATGTATAGAAATCACTTACAAATCATACTTTTTAGTATTTTAACTTTACAATATAATTTCACAGTTCAATTTCATTTGCATAAACAAACACAGTAAAATGCCACTTTTGCTCATAGGTCCTGATCTCAGTATTTTTTACAATACAACAAAATAACAATGTAAAGACCAAACCAGCATTAAAACAGGATTTAAGTAGCCTGGGAGTGGGTCTTCTCTTACCTAGTTCCGGTGGACATGACTGACAAGTAAAGTAACCAGAGAAAAGCATGGTCTGTCTGTGTCAAAATCTCACTTTGAATGAAATGAGCACTAAAAGCTGTTAATCAAGAAGCAAGGGAAGTTATTTTGTTTTTCCTGAAATTAGATAAGATTTAACTAGGAATACTAAACTAGGATTAAATCAAGTCTAGATCAGGTCTCAGCCAGGTCCAAACTAGGTCCAAATCAGGTCCAAACTAGGCCTAACCAGATCTTAGGCAGGTGTAAAACAGGTCTAAACCAGGTCTAAACCAGGACTTGACATGATGGACCTTACTATTTCCAAAGTACGCCCTTGAGGTCTTCCGCAGTTGTCCATGTGCACATTTTACATAACTTTTCCTGTGTCATCCCCCCATCCATAAATGTCCCAGGTTTTCTTAAGTTGGGTCCATATGTGCTTTAGTGTTGGATCCCCTCACAGTCACTCCAGCCCCCCGTTCAGAGCGCAGTGTTTGGCTCAGAGTGCAGTGTTTGGATCAGAGCGTAGTGTTTTGGATGGGAGAGAGCCTGATGCTGGTGGCTCCTGCTGTGCTGTTAATGGGATGGGCCCATTCTGGATATGAGCCCAAATCAAACATGGCATGGCCCCACGTGTTCATGGCCATAGACACACACAGGATGCCCAGGATGTTCATCACAAAGCCTGTCTTCACCTGGAGGGGGACAGCAGAGGGGAGAGAATGGGAATATACAGTGACATTTTCTATAAAGCTTTAATTAAGCACGAAAAGTAATTTTCAACAAGATCCAAGACGCTCAAACAGTCCAGTTGATTTTGAAACATGCTGAGGTTCTGGAAGCAAAATACATCTCCACTTTTACATAGGCCTTTAATATTAAAACATGTTTTTCACATTTTCAGAGACCAGAGCAAAGTTTTTAATAGATTGAGAAAATGGATACAATCCTTTTAAGAGTTTAAAGGCATGTTCTCCCACTGTCATGCCCAAGGACAGACAGCAGGATGGATAAACTGACCAATGTGGAGGACAAAAATATAGAGAAAGAGTAAGAGTAAGTTTGAATATACCATATCTTTTATCCGGAGATGTCCCGATGCAAAAGCGATGGAGTTTGGAGGAGTGGACACTGGCAACATGAAGGCATAGGAGCAACCCACTGTTGCAGGTATCATGAAATAGAGTGGATTCACTGAGACATGATTAGCCTGGAAAAACAATAATGTTAAGTGCAATGAGTAAATAAGTTAGTAAGTAAACTAGTTTAGTGTAGTAACAACCAGATCTAACATAACAAACTACATCAGATATGGATTTCAGATAAGACTGAAAAACATTTTCTTTAACCAAAAATCTAATATGAAAAAACTGAAAAAATGTTATGTGACTTATTTTTTCTCAAATAAGTACAGAACCAATCTGCATAAATAAAAATATATATGAATCAATATTTGGAAGAGGATATCCAATCCATTTTTAAGTATCCGCGCTAGACTAGATATACATAGTTATCCCTATAATCTCACCAGTTCAGCGATGACAGGTAAGAAGATGATGATGGTGGCCGTGTTGGAGGCGAACTCTGTGAAGCAGGCGAGGAAGGCGGTGATGAGCATCACTGCTGCAGCTGGAGGAACCTGAGCCAGAGGCTGGAGGTAAGATCCGATCCAAGAGGCCAGACCAGACTCCTGATAAACAGCACAATACAGGGGGCAGAGAGGACAGAAACAAGAGATAGACTATAGTGTTCAGACGTAACTAAATACATGTACTGAAAATACATATTCAGAATACTAACTTTGTCTAACTGTATTCTAGTACAATTACCCTTTCATTAGGTGATTTTCAGAATACCCTTATATTTATGAAATATAAGGAAGACATCACAGACTTGATCATGCCAGAGCAGCTGAGCAGCATTAATACAGAAGCAAAAATACTCTTATAATTATAACATGAAAGTATTTTAAGTATTCAGAATACCGTACTCTGACTGGTCCACAACAAAATACATTACAAAGTACATTATTCTGTACCTAAATACTAAATATTTTCAAAATGGTCCTAACACTTACTACAGGGGAGGAAATTTGGGGAACTCTAATTAGCCTTAATAAAGCATGAGCGAAGACTTCATTCATAATGAAAAATAGTTTATCAAGAATGATTGGGGTTTTGCAACTACTTCATTAAAATTCCTGCTTTCAACTACCCCACCCCCTTCCTCCCACACACACATTCAGGCCATACCCATATGTTTCAAAAATGTTGCATAGCCATAAACAAAACATAATGAATGAATATCTCCTGCCTGCTACTGTAAAATGACAATATCAGTTCTGCAGTTCTGTTGTTTTTTGTTAATCATTAGAGATCAGTATTTTGGTTTAAAATGAACACAATGTAAAATAATGATCTCCTTGTGTGACTTTTCAATTCAAACTTCTTGAATGATTTATGATTATGCTCAGCTTTTGTAGTTTACCTCACAGGCTTTAGCCATAGCGAAGCCTCCTCCCAGCAACAGAATAATGTTCCAGGGAACAGAATCCTGAGCTTTTTTCCAGGACAAAAGAGGGACGTACGGAGTGTTGGAAACTGAGCAGAAGTGAGACAAAAGAAAGATTTACCACACTGGATAAAGACTGCGTTGAGTGTCCAGCACAGTTTGTAAATAATGGCCACTCTCAACCCTGTGCCCCCCTGTGTTTGTTTGGTCAGCTGCTCAAACAAAGCATGGCTCCTCACTCAAGCTCCTCAAGAGTCCTATAATATGACCTATAATAGATCCTTGTTCATTATACCTGGTTTAATCCTGGGTGAGTTCTTGTTTATTCCTGTTAAGACTTGGTTTAGTTTGGTTTAGTTTGCTTCTGGTACAATGAAGGTTAAGTTGCTGTTAGTTTTAGTCCTGGTTTGACCTGGTTTAGACCTGGTTTAGAGCTGATTTAGTCCTGGTTTAATCTAAACCAGGACTAAATCAGCTCTAAACCAGGTCTACTCCTACTCCTGGTTTACTCCTAGTTTAGACCTGGTTTAAACATAGCTTCATCCTGGCTGAATTAATTCTAGTTTAGTCCTGGTTGTTTTAAGTACAAGCTTAATTTTGGTTTAGACCTGGCCTAGTTCTGGTCTACTACTGGTTTAATCAAGATTTAATTGCTCCTAGTTTACCCTGGTTTAGTTCCGATTTTGACCTGTTTTTTGACATGGTGTCATCCTGTCTGAATTAGTTATAGATTAGTCCTGCTTTAACATTGTTTAGATCTGGTTCAGTTATGGTCTAGTCCAGTTTCCAAATTTAGTCAAGGTTAAGGTTAAGGAAAAGTTACTACTAATCCAGGTTCAGGCTTAGTTTAGACATCTCTTAGTTCTGTTTAGGCCCAGTTCAAATTGTGATTTATTCCTAGTTTTAATCTCGGTTTAGATGGTCTAGTGTTGTCTAAAGTCTGGTCCTGGTTCAATTAGTTTGTATTTAATCCTATATTAATCCTGGTTTATACTTGGTTTAGTTCTACTTTATTGCTGGTTTAGGCAATGTGTTCCTGGATAAACCTGGACCTCCATACTCAATCACACAGTAAAGCTCCAGAGATTACAGTTATCACACAAACAGAGTATTGTAGTCTAATCTACATCATTAACATTCTCTGGATTATTTCTAGTATTTAACACTGAACTAATATGACCCAAAAGTTATTATAATTATGCAATATTAGTAATTATGTTATTGAATACATTTATATTTACTGAAAAATACAAGAACTAACTTTGGGGTAAATACAAACTGCAAAAACTATAATCAGAACAAAAAAATGCAGATACAAACCAGGACTATGCCAGGTCTAAACCATTAAGATTTAACAAAAAATAAATAAAAATCACTGATCTAGTCCAACATTAAAGGTGTATTGTGTAACTTTTCTTCTTTCTATTCATCAAATGCTTTTCTCCATGGAGATGTTATTGCTTTGTCTGGAATGTTTCACAGTATGGCATTAAACCTCTCAAATTTGTGGAGAGGCAACCCTGCTCATAGTAATTTTTTTTTAAGATAGAGATGTTTAATGTCATACTGTTGAATATTCCAGACAGAGCAATGACTTTTCAATAAGAAACAAGTAGGTGAC
The DNA here is from genome assembly GCF_026225935.1 of Boleophthalmus pectinirostris. Lineage (NCBI taxonomy): Eukaryota > Metazoa > Chordata > Actinopteri > Gobiiformes > Gobiidae > Boleophthalmus > Boleophthalmus pectinirostris. Next base: position 33,616,305 of record NW_026571515.1, on the reverse strand, counting down.
AGTCCTCCAACCAAAAATGTATATAATGCACCTTTAAGGAAATTACATAGATTTGTTTTGTTACCAAGAGGGTCAAACCACCAGTGTAGAGAGGGTTTCTGAGATGGGAAGAAGAACAGGATGGACACAATAATGACACCAGTGACTGCATCTGAAACATAACTAAAATGCAGAATTATCACAATATTAGTAATAATGTAAAGGATTTACAATATATGGCACCTTTCTAGTGTGTTACTCACTCACTCGGTTATTAAGTTACTATTGTGGTCAAAACTGCCCTGCGGTAGACTGACTGAAGTGAGGCCTAGCCACTGCAGCCTCACTGCAGCACACGCTATTCCCAGTGGTCTCCGATACAAGTACTAACCAGGCCCAACCCTATTTAGTTTCCCAGATTAAATGAAATCAGGCATTTTCAAGGTGCTATGGCCAAGTAAGCAAAAGTTAACCAGAAAGACAAGATTTCCTACATATTGTGTCCTGTTTGTGACCGTCAATCAGTCAAACAATCAATCAATCAATCAATCACAATTCATATAAATAGGCTACATTCTTACTTCCCTTAACTTCTAAACTTCTGTCTTTTGCAGCTATTAGGACCCTAACACTATAGATACCCAAAAACAATGCACATTCATTCAGTCACTCACACCCCAGTCCCCACTATCAGTGACAATTAGCCTATTATATAGCCACAGCTGTTGTGGGACTGACTAGAGAGAATATGGCTGCAAATTTGTCACAATTTCCAGCCATAGAAATGCTGTATATATTGTTGTGTCTTGTCCAGGGATACAAAAACATGCACATGCACTGGTTGATCATTCAAGTTACAACATAAGTAGTGATTTTGTCACAACTTATGGAAGACTTACCCCTTTTTAAAAAACACCGCCCAGCCAGTGACAAACTTGGGATCTCTTGTGAACAGGAGAACCGCAAATAGTATGAAAAAGAAAGAGATCGCTCCTTCTGCAAAACTGGAAAAGAGGAGAAAAAGTGAGTGAAAATATAAAGGAGAAGTATTCACAGAGGCTACAGCAAGATCTGAAGACATACAGGAGTCCTCACTTTATGGGCCCGAGCTTTTTGTAATCTTCTATGATCATGGCTTTGGCTCTGGCCTCTGCCTTCGCCCGGTGGTCCTCCTTTTTAAAACACAACCTGTAGGAGAAGATAGGAAAAAATCTATGAGCTTTGAAAATACAGTGAATTCATGCAATACTCAACGATCGGTATCAGTGTATAAAAACTATGCCATTTTTAAAATAGTCAAGTCTCTACAATTTAGATCCATTAATTAATTAAATTTAAGGATTTAATTTTGTACTGATGCTGTTTTGTTTTTAATGGCATGAGCAATTATGTATAAAAATATTAACAATAAACTATATAAAAAGGCATTCTGACACTAGTACCAACATACTCTACCATATTATTCAGACCTTCCATCCTACATTTAACTATGGTTTCTTTAGAAAGTTATGACATTAAATGCAACTATTTAAGCTGTATACATTACCGTGTATTAAGTCCTCCATAGAGAAATGCGATCCAGAGCCACCCCACGAACAGGAAGAGCAGCATGAGTGGGAAGGCAAACGCAAACCATGAACCAAAGTTTATCAGGTCACATTCAGGATAGTAACTGCAAAACAAGCAAATGTAAAAATACTGTCTCTATTTCTACTAATACTATGAGTACTACTACTACTACAACTACTATTCCCAGTTAATTACTTGCTACTACTACTACTACTACTACTACTACTACTACTACTACTACTACTAGCAATGCCATAGTTAAATTATATATATAATAATATATAAAATTTAGTATTAATATAAAATATAAAAAAATTCTTCATGTGAGTTCAAAACCCAGAGCACACAGTAACATTTGTGCTCAGACAAAGAGCGCTCTGTCTGCCCACCCCGGATTATATCTCCTGGCTTGGATTGTATATCACCGCATCTACCACATCCAGTGGCATTTGTACACTTTACTGGACTATATTTGATTTGTCACAAATAAATCTGGACAACATGTCCAGCAGATTGTTTCATTGTTGTTGAAAAATAAAACTCTGGATTTACACACGAGCTCAACGAAATGCAGAGATTTGGATAATGGATGCAAACCGCTGGGGAATATTACCAAGTTTTATAGGTTTTACGCTTTTTGCTTTTCATTCATCAGATGACTAGATTCAATCAAGGCCTCATTTTCATGTGGCACACCTCTTGTTTAGAATGCGACGTCCCGTGGTTATAACACAGGACATAGATAAGATCTTTATAGACTTGTGGTCCTGAATAAAAACAGACAGAAAGTAGGCCTATAAACATAAGAGTGGACATAGTGTGGCATGGCCACTGCTTGCTGTGTGCCCTGTGGGCCCCGCAAGTCAATTTTCTCTTTTTTTACAAAAAATTACACATGTACCCCCTACAACACAGTTTGGGAACCACTGGATTAAGTGTTCTGACTAGTTTTCAATTTCAATTCATATTTTGCAGCAGATGTCATCAGCATTCCCAGGAGGTGTGATGCTAACTGTAGGCTCAGTTCTGTGTCAGGCTCTTTTACTCAAGTTCGACTTTAATCTGTAAAATCATTCTTTTTCCTTTGTACCTCTTGAGTTGTCCAATGAGGATGAGGTTTGGTGCTGTGCCGGTCAGAGTGGCAGTTCCTCCGATACTGGCGGCGTATGGGATACAGATGAGGAAGCCTTTCCAAACCTGGAGCTGGTACTGTGCCTCAGACTGAATCTCCTCTGTGCTCCGTGGGTCTGGGGTCTCGGGGGCATCCTCACTGTAAAACAAAAAGCACAATGTAAATTTCAAAAATGTTCTTAAAAATGTAAAAATGGATTCTTAAGATTTGTTGCCTTACCTATCTCTTGATAGTATTTGTTTTTCCGATAGCATGGAGGGAAGTGATTGCAGCTTAGTGGAGTGAGCTGAAAAAGACATCACACGTGTTCAAAGTGGGTTAAAATTTAAGGGTTAAAGACCTTTGGTACATTGGATGCCCCACTTAAGCAAAAGCTGTGTCAATAATCAATTAGTGAATGAATATTGTCTAACTTTGCTGGATTACATATTAAAAACACAGGTGAACCATTGTGTCCTGCGCCCATGTGCATGAACCATACGGTACCGCTTGAAGCCCTACATAATATTATAGTGCAGATAATATCATAACAGTAAAGTTGGATCATTTTAGTTTAATGTAAATTTCAGTTTGAACAGAGGCAGGTATAACTGAGATTGCTTTAAAGGTGCACTGTGTAACTTTTCTGGTATTTCATCTGCTTGTCTCCATGGAGATTTTCTGTCTCCACAGAGACTTTGCCTGCCTGGAATTTTCCACAGAATGACAATAAAGTTATTTATCTGCATGGATCAAATCACAGGTCAGATCAAATCAAATCACAGATTAGATCTGTGGAAAAGCAAGTAAGAATATTTTTCAGGGCATTTTTGAGGAAGAAATTAAGTAAATTAATCTGTAATTAATTAAATGCATGATAGATGGGTTTAATGCCATATTGTGGAATATTCCTGTTAAAAACATCTCTCATGAGGACTAGCTCCCATCAGAAAAGCTACATAGTATACCGTCATTATTTTTTCTTAATTTTAGCATTTTAGCTTTTGAAGGAAAAAGTTAGAAGGCTGTCGATTAACAAACTACAAAAAAGGAAAGTGGTTCACTGGTGCAAATAGAAGCTACATAGATCAATATTGTGCCCAAAATATTATGATTCATCTCTCATTTATTCAACAGCCAGTGACAGGCCTATAACATATAAGAAAATATCATTAATGCTGCCTGTGTCTGTTTCCTCTTTGTTAGTACATGTGCACCTATAGTATATCCATCATTTATCTTGATTTTAGCACGTTTTAACTGGTCAAGGGAAAAAACTAAACAAAATACCATCATTCTCTGTGTCCTCTTTGTTGGTGCATTTGCTTTTGAGTGTCTCCAGGTCTCCAAACAGACTCTCCAGGATGGCGTTGGCAATGGGCAGCATCATGGCCGTTGTGGCAGTGTTACTGAGCCACATAGAGAGGAAGGACGAGGTCAGCATCATCCCCAGAATCAACCTAAAATTTTGATGAGAAATAGTTCGTAAACCAGCAATGATAATAATACATTTTATTTACTAGGTGCCTTTCTGTACATTCAAGGTCGCATTACAACAGTAAACACATAGAAAAGTGCTTATATACAAAAAGTTAAAGGGCATATATTATACTATTTTCTGATCTGTTATTATGTTGTTTAAAGTTCTTTCCTTCACATTGAATTAATAATTAATAGTAAAGAGTTACTCAAACATGTGAATGAAACAAAACATAATTCCAGGAATGTTTTTGGTGAGGTAACAACATTCCACCTTGCACAGTTAAAAATATACAGTAAAAATACACAGTGCAGCTATGATCTGATGGTATGCTGGAGTGAATAAGCCAGTCTCAACAGATAACCCTACTATTGTAGCCATAACTGCCCCGGGACAGACTGACGGAAGCAAAGCTGCCATTCTGCGCCATCAGCCCTTTCAACTACCAGCAATCATTCACAACCACATCATTTTCATACTAGGAAATGTGGGTGAAGTGCCTTTCCTAAAGATACCAGGTGCCCCACTCTGGCACCTGGTATTCCAGGCATTCTCACATAAAAGTACTAAGCAGGCAAGGCATTGCTTAGCTTCTGAGATCTAACAAGATCAGGCTTTGACAAGCTGGTGTAACCCAGGTTAAAATACAGCTAACTGCAGTTAATAGAAAATATTCCTACAATTGCCGGTCAGCAAAAAAATGGCGAGCTGAAGCCCAGAGAACCTATTCACAACTCATACATACTCAACAAGCTTCTACAGTCTGGTAGGGGCTGTTGCAGGAGGTCCACTAGGTTACCCACACTTTACTACCAACACAAACTCTGTTTGTGCACATATGAACAATTAGTACATGGACATTCCAGTTATTGATTACGGACATGGATTATGGACATTAAGCCCACATTGTTCACCGGCGCAATGAACTATGATAAAGCCAATAGCAAAGTGACTATTATCCTTTTTTGTTTAAAATGTTGAATTCTGTCCACTATTGCTGCTATTGTTGTGATATCGTGGTACTGTGAGCTGAATGTTTAATAATGTACATATTTATACAAGGGCACTTTAATTAACTTGAATTAATCTGACTTGACTTGAACAGAGTTGACTGACTTACTATGAGGTTAAAAACCCATTAACTTAATTCTAAAGTTGATCATTGTAATCTGCAGATGTAAATGCTGTAAATACTGAATATATATATATCATTTGTCTTATTCACTTTTTTTGCACTGTCAATACACGGCACCAGCCATGAAACACAAATACCGAGTCTCCTGCGTTTTTACTGATCTCCCACCTCCCAGAGATAACGCAAGTTAGACATTATGATGTCCCAGACCTCTGCTTAAGGAGATTTTCTCTAACTGGACCTCCTCAAATTTTAGTTGAATACCTCTGCTATAGGCTGTCTGTGGCCTCCACTGTGGTGTCTTTTTTCACATTTGAGTCTGTATTGCTCAACAATTCGGAGATGGGGACATCCCCAAATACTAACGGGTATTTCACACACTGGCCACAGCCGAACGCTATGGATGATCTCACACTCCCTTAATCCACTATTTTATACAGTCTACGGTTATATGATGGATTGATCAACGTGTCTGAAATTAAAAGCAATGTATGTACCCTACGCTCTTGGTTTTAAAACAGGTAATATAATCACAAATTAACTTTGGTTGCTAGTGTAGAACACATACAGGTGTTTGTCATTCTCCATGTATGGACAGATATATATTGTAGCAGAGGCACTGAGTCATGATTGGCTGCATATGCTGAGGTTTAGGTAGTGACCATTCAGAACAGAGAGAGTCCTTTCAGGTTAAATAGCAAAGGAAAAAAAAAACAAAACTTTAATGTTAAAACTAACTGAATGGCAGCACTGGCAACCTAAATGGGAGACTCATGTGAGGCTCATTCTTTTTTCTGATTTGATCATTGTTTTGAAAACCAAAACGAAAAATTATAACATAAACAACTTTGCCATCATGTCCAATAATTTTCATAAGAGCTATGCTTGATTTTAACATGGTTACCTCATATTTGGGAACACAGTCCAAATCAAAATCTTACATACAGTTCCATTAAAAGAACAAATCTCACCATGCGGGCTGAACGCCGACGATGCTCAGAACCTTCAGAGCAATTCTTCGGTGCAAACCCCACTCCTCAATGGACGACGCCATCACTAGCCCGCTCAGAAACAGGAAGTTAGTCTCCAGGAAGTACTGAGGACACACTTCTTTAGATGGAAGGATGCCCAGAGTGGGAAACAAGCACACGGGAAGCATTGCCGTGATCGCTAACGGGAGGGCCTCCGTGCACCAGAAAGTAGCCATTAAAACCACCACATATAAGCATTTTCCCTCCTGAAAAATGAAAAATAAAGATTAAATAATACACAATTGAAGGGAGCTCTTCCATGAAAAAAAGTTTGTGGTTACCTTTCCTACTGTGAGAAAATTGTTTTGCCCCATGACACTAGGGCTGCAGTTGACTAAAGAAATTCTTGGTTGAATAAAAACATGTCCGGCTGATTAATAGTCGAGTAAAAAAGGTAGAATGGCAAAACCATTACAAAGCTCTATGCATCTGACCCAAACTCATAAAACTACAACTGTACAGGAGTTCAAGCAAAAACAAGTATTTATGAAGACAAAAGTCCCAGGTAACAACGTATTTATAAAGACAGATTCAACTTCTTAATCATGAGTTCAGTCTTTCCTTTTACATATAAATAGCCTATCAAATACCAATTCCTCAGGTAACTCTAAATTCTCCTATCTGGTGTTGTACCATTTAAATCCTTAAAATCTAAATTAAATTATTTGTTAACTAATACACATTTTGATCGATTAAGACAACATTAACCAATTAATCAACAAAATTACTGAAGGCCTACAGCACTAAGTGACACAACAGCATTTGCAGTAGCTGAAGTTGGGATGGAACCGACTGAAATATGCACTGCCTATCCCATGCATGTAGTTATGTGGATGTCTAAACTAGGGCCAGACTGATATGGATTTTGCTGCGACAGATATAATATCGATAAAATAGGAGTTGGAGCTGCCGATAACCGATATATACTATATATATATATATATATATATATATATATATATATATATATATATATATATATATATATATATATATATATATATATCACCGATATATTTAGTGCTGTAAAAATTCACTGTAAATCTTGAATTGTTTAAAAAACTTAGGTTTGGCTCTGGTGGATATTAAATTGGGTTTATTTAGGCAAAATTTATTGTTATTCTGCCTCTTTAGGTCATATTTACAGACAGTAGGTCGGCCTAATGGCATTTCTGCCTCACATTCTAGCTAGCTAGTAGTGATGGGTATTCCAGTTCTTTATAGAGAATCGCCTCTTTTGGCTCAGCTCACTAAAAGCAGCCGGTGTTCCGGTTCTTCGTGGGATCATGTCAAGATGTGATTTGTTTACACTGGTGTTTACATAGTTGCGCCATCCCCTGACCACATCAGACATATGCACGCCAAGATGTTTTATCAATTGTATCTGACGTATTGTTTCAATTGCAGATTCAACAAGAACAATCCTGACCCCAATCAAACTTGTCTAACATGACTGCGATTAATACATGGCTTCAAAATAAAGTAAATTAATGGTTGTAACTGTATATATGACTATAAGTTGTTTGGTGTCCTTTAATGACTATGATAGGCAGGCTATAAAAATATGAGGAAGAGGGTGTGTGGGCCTCGAACTCACGTCATTAGTGAAGAAAACAACAAGTTCTGTTTCTGCACCTCTACGATACCCCAACATATCAAACAATTTCTTCAGCACCTATATCTGTCATGTGCGTTACGGTCACATTGGAGGTATGTTAACTTGTGAAAGTTATGCTTAACATCAGACAAGTTAGTGCTGTTTTTAAAAGCGCAAGTCCATCCTTTACCATGTGCGTCGTGTGCGCACTACAGCACTAAACTAAAATCTCCAGAAGGTTGCATGATGATGTTTTAAAAGGCTACAACGCAAACTTTGCTTCCATGTCTTGATGTGACACCTGGCAGGGCGTGTTATCTTGTGACACCCACTTTGGAAAGTTTACAACTGTTATTTAAAGCCTGATTGCGCTGTGTCCTCTTGAGGGCCTCGCGTGCCTGGCAAAAAATGCTAATGATCAATTAGAACAACTATAATGATCTGATATCATGTATACTAATGTTATACAAATGCAAAGTCACAAAAGTGTTAAACACAGCGACACGTCATGGTCACTCAGTGCACTGCCACTTATGCTCAGACATCATTGCCATGTTATCCTGTGACATTACAATACAGTCATCCACTCATGTGCAATTACACGGCACTTTTTTGAGCGCCACAAGCAGCGTAATGTGCACATGCATGACATTGTGGAAAGTCAACTATCAAGTGGCAATAAGTTCATATGGCAAAGTGAACATAAAAGCACTTGGCTTCTGACGCTACATGTGACAAGAGTCACCCTGTGTCGCTATACTCCAAATTATTCCAAACATGGCTCAAACTCCTATTGAGTTGGTGTCAACTACGGCTACTGTCAAAACCACGATTAGGAAAACTATTATATAAGGACACAGCACAATCATGCTTTAAATAACAGTGGTAAATTGTGCACTGATGTCACAAGATAACACGCCCTGCCAGGTGTCACATCAAGACATGGAAGCGAAGTTTGCGTTGCAGCCTTTTAAAACACCATCATGCACGCTTTGCAGACTTTAGTTCAGCGCTGTAGTGTACGCACAAGGCACATGGTAAAGGATGTACTCACGCTTTTAAAAACAGTGCTAATTTGTCCGATGTTAAGCGTGACTTTCACAAGTTAACATGCCTCCAATGTGACTGTAACGCACATGACAGATATAGGTGCTGAACAGATCAATATGTTAAAGTAGGAGTAAAGACCCAACACCTATTTTCTTCACGGGTTGCGTGAGTTGGAGGTCCATGCACCCTCTTACTTATATTTTTATAGCCTATTTATTGTAGTCATTAAAGGACACCAAACAACTTATAGTCACATACATAATTGCTAGCATTGATGTACTTTATTCTGGAGTCATGTTAGACAAGTTTGATTGGAGTCGGCATTGTTCTTGTCGAATCTGCAAATGAAACGGTACGTCAGATACAAACGGACGTGCTCCAAGGGCACAGATAAAAGGCCTGAAGGGACTCTGTGCAATCATCTACTTATTTTATTTATTTTATGTTTTTTATTGGTATGGATGTGTGTATATTTGTTAATTTTTACTGCTACAGATCTGCTCTGTTGAAGTTTCCTTATATTTCATACAATGACAATAAATAAAATCTAAATCTAAATCTAAATGATAAAACATTTTGGTGTGCATGTGCCTGATGTGGCCTGAGGGTGGCGCAAATATGTAAACACCAGTGTAAACCACATCTTGACATGATCCTACAAAGAACCGGAACAGCAGCTCTTTCGGTTTCCATGCAACTCTTCAGGTTATTTTGTTGCAAGCAGGTCTAAACCAGGACTGAAAAAGGACTAAACCAGGAATAAAACAGATCTAAACCATGTGTAAATCAGGACTAAACCAGAATTGAAACAGGACTGAGTGTCAGGACTCGGTCTCTGTCTCTCGCCCTCTCTTGGTCCAAAGATTAGTTCTGGTTTATTCATGTTATGCTGAACTGCAGTCAAACATGCAAGTTTTTTCTATCCTTTGCACACGCATATTTCTGAAAGTTTAGTTTTTGCCCGCTGTCAACCTACCACGAGTCTGCATGCGGTGCAGGTTCCCGTCCCCGCTTCAAAGAGCCGGCTCTAAGAGCCGTTTCGTTCGGTCAGCTCATTCACATATCAATGCTGATCCAGTAGCATATATATGGCCAATATAGTCACTTTACAATAGGCCAACAGAAGAGAAAACAGCCTGTTTATGTGTGGGAGCTACAGCAGCTAATCGCTAACCAATGAGAAAGAATCAAAACTAGCTTCTAAATCAACACATTTCCAACACTCACCACTCACACAGGCTCCTCTCAGATCAAAAGTCTGCACTAATAAATGTCCTTTTAATCATGACTCAAACCGATTGTCAGTAAAAAGAATATAATCTCAGTGTTGCACATGGATCTGTGGCTGCGGGTGTAAACAAGCATACGTGAGTGAAGTGACTGTGGGGGTGCGTTCAGGGACAGTACAGACACACAGATAAATTAGTCTGCAGATAAATACTGATGCGGAGCCACATATTAGGACATTTGCTTTATAACGAGGTATAACATGCCCACGTGAAATATCGGCAAGATTTTTGGCCGATCGCCGATATATTTCCAGGTGCCCATATTGGCAGATAATATCGGCCAACCGATATATCGGTCAGGCCCTAGTCTAATCTACAGGGTAAGCCTTTTTTTTTTTTTTTTTTTAACATAACAAGATATTTTGTTGTTTGAGAACATTTATGTTTCTCATATTATGTTGAATGCTTTTCTGTGGAGTAGGCCTATGCAGCTTGGATGATGAAATATAGTTTTGTGAATTAAATTAATGTTTGGGAATTAAACACGCACTATGTAACTTTTTGGTGGAGAGCCCAAATACTGCTTGTCTCCATGGACATGCCACTGCTTTACCTGGAATGCTCCACAGTATTATTCAATCGATGTTTGGATTTTGGTGTTTACTTTTGTGGCTCAGTGGTGGATATAGAGTGTACCCTCCAACCCAAATATCAGTCTGATTCAATCCCAGCACCGACCAAGTACATGTTGTTGTGTCCTTCAGCAAGGCATGTTGCTCACTGCTTATGTATGTGATGTGTTTGTGTAGGTCTGTGTCCATCATTCTCTTTGCAGCTGTGGCTACCATCGCCAGATGTGGAGTGAATGGGTAATGGAAGGCCTTTTTAAACTGAACGTGTTGTAGGCTTCTTGAAAGAGAAATGAACGAGTGTCTTTAACCTAAACCCAAGTCTGACAACATTCTACAAATGTTGTTACTATGGCAAAAAATATCATTATATTGATACCATAAATCCTGTTCTGAAGGCCTACTAGTTTATCAGTGTTGTACCGTCATATGCTGCCATATTTGTCAATGTTGTATTTACGGGCTGGATAATTTAGCCTTAATATTCTGGTGGCGGGTCTGCCACTTTGGACCAAAGCGCCTGGATAATGTAGCGAGGCGCACCTGACGCAACGTGTCCGTGCTCTGAATGCCATTTTCTTGTCTGTGGCCGTTTTCAGTTGACGTTAATTGCGTAAGGACTTAAGTTGTCCTCGTTGCGAAGATTGGACTAAGACGCAAAACAAAAGTCCTGTGCCCTTGATTGTTAATCAGAGTTACAGTCCTCAGTTTTCACTGTGGGGTGATTTGTGGGGGAAAAGTCTAGGGCCATTTCTTGGTCCCAGTCTGCCCCTGGAGACAAGCAGTTGAGGGCAAGTGAAAGGTCATATCTATGGAGAGGCAACCCCGATCACAGTAACAATGCATGTCTATCAGTTATTTCTTTCTGAGCAATAAGAAACACCTCTAGGCTAAATGAATAAATGAATGCCACATAAGTTTAATCTCCATGGAAACATGCAGGACCACCTCAAGAAACGTTACAGTACAGTAACAGTAGTACAGCTTTCGTGAAATGGTTATGATGTGTCTCCTGCACCTGAGCATTTTATTAATTTGACTTAGATATACTTTTAAATAGCCGTACTTTCAGTTTAAATTTATTAAAGATTACGCTTGCCAAAAATTGATTGGTCAAGAATAGGCCTCGTTGCAACACATGAACCCAAAATGCACCTTTAACTTACTTGGCTTTGCGTCAACGTGAATTTAACGAGCCAGAATCACTTAACTCATTACAATTTATCAAGTCCCCGCTTACCTTGTCCGGGAGCGCAAAAATGAGCGGCAGAAACAATAGCGGAGTGATAATCACGATCAGTTGCTTGTGAACGCACCACAGTTTCTTGGCCAGGGCCGATACCTCCATGATTTCCTGCGGGACCAGCGCGCACTGCTGTGGAGGAGAGGAGCTCCAGTGTGTCGGGGGCGTCCCGGAGGGAGCACTTTGAAGCCTGGAAGTGTGGCCTGAGAGAAGATTAACCACATGCTCGCTGCTGGTTAACTCCTCACTCCAAGGCGCTGTCAAATATTTAAGCGGAACTGAAGGACGAGACTGGCCTTCTGTGTGCATTACAGCCTGGAATGACTTGTAGTTTTTCATCCAATTTGAACACAAGAAAATTCCACATTTTTGTCGGAAGAATTTTGCAAAATTGTGCCTGTTAAGAAGACGTAGGCCTAATTGGAATGCATGTGCTAGATAGCCCGTATGTTTTTAGTGCCAAATATCTCAAAGACCAGTCGTGTGTAGTTAATGGGTGTAGGTAAAATGACAATTGCTAGCATCCAAATTTTATATTTTGTTACTATTTAAGCAAAATAAAATGAGATATTGGACATGACATTGATTTGGTCAATTTGCCATTAAAATAGGCTCCATATAAAGGCAAACTAATTAAATAGCTTATCCTAATATACTTCATACTGGTTAGAATGGTTCATTTTATACAAGTACAATGCTTTGAATGACATTGTGCCAAGGTGAAGTTAGATTTAAAAGTGAGATTTTTGTTTAAACTTTTAAGAAGGATTTCATTAACTTGGGGTCACAGGGTCATGACCTTACATTCCTGCTTATCTTTGGAGCCACTCTTGGTCAGTCAATGGGAATTTGCCACTATATGCTTAGGCCTACCTTGTTATAACCTTCTCTAAAGTAGTGATCTATGACCAGTTTTACATAGGGCTGTAAAACCTATGCAGACCCTCATCTGATGTCATTTCAAGTAAGACAAATAAACAAAGAAACAAACAAAAAAAAGAATATTGCGAGACAGATGATATACCCACAGAGAGCAGAACCCCTGGGCAAGACACTTCACCCATCCTGTCCGTGTGATTATGACCACTATGGGTCTTCCACAAATTCTAACAGTTGAAATATTTTTTGCTATATGTACCTTGTATGACAGTCAGTACATTCCAGAGCCACACATTTAATTTAAATTGAATCAAAATGAGTAAATGAAAAAAAAAGTCAGTTATTGCAGTTATTGTAGTTATTGAAGTATCATAATTTCCTCCACAAACAACAAACTATCCTTTCTTATTGCATAAAAAACGCTAACCTTGGAGTTTAGATCTGTACAAATGTGATGTGATTCACACATTCGATTCTTATATCAATTTATATTTAAGTCTTTTTGTAGGAAATCAAATACTAATCAATACTAAATCTTATGTCGAAACTAGATACTTATTTGAGCAGGTATCGACACTAAAAAGTCACATTCACGGGACAGAAATTAACTTTTCCTGAATAGTTTTAGAATGATCTTGAGCTGTATCAGAGGAAGTATAACAGCTCATAGACTAGTATATGCCCAAGGATCACTATGAACCCTACCTGGAACACAGGGATTACACAGATATAAGACCACATAGCAATATAAAAGAAAGTTCTATGATTTTTTTGGTTGAAAATCACATTCTCACATTCTATTGTCTAAATAGAACGTGTTTTCATTGTTTTCATTCTGAAAACAATGAAATCATTGTGTTATCAAAAATGGTCAAATCAGTATGGAGTCTATTCCTTAATAATGAAATTGAGTTTGAAATTGTTGTATTATGACAAGACTAGTTTTGAATGTAACTTTGAATGGAATCCTATTATTAAAACATAAATCTTAGATCTAATCGGAATCAGCTTGTCAGAAAAACACAATTAGATATTTTTCCTAAATTGTTCAGCCCCAATACATTTATAATTTTCTTTAATTGTAACCGACAAAGCTTAAAGGTCCTGTATATTACACAAAACTGACTCTTATGAGCTTTAAGCCATGTTACAATGTTGTTACCTCATCAAAAACATACCTGGAGTTGTTTTGTTTCATTTACACATTTGAGTAATCCTTTATTATTAATCTGTCGACATCTCCAAAGATCAAACTGCTCTGTTCCACCTTGTGATGTCATGTAGTGGTAGTTAAGTTAAAAGCTACTTTTAACCTTTTGTAGAGATTGGCAATTCCAGTCTGAAATTATCCAAATAATTCTAGTAATGGTGTATGGAGTTGAAAAACACTGTGAAGCACTGTATCTCTACATGACCAGGTGGAACAGAGTGTCTTCAGTTTGAGAGAAGAACTCTAAATATTCAGGGTTTGAGTGTTACACATGTGAAACAAAACATGACTCCAGTTATTTGTGATGAGGAAAAAGAGAAACAAGAGATTTTCCCCATTATTGGAAATCAGGCTCATGCCAATTTAATAGATTATTTCCACTAATAGTCTGACATTTTGACTGTGCATTGACTGCATATTTAATGTTGATAATATAATCACTGCCTTTCTATCTGCTTGAGGCCAGCAGGTGGTAATGTGTTCACAGATTCCTGTCAGTACTATCAGTATTATGGTCAACTCCGCAGTATTTTCGTTTCTCTCCCTTTTTTTTTTTTTTTTTTTTTTACAGGAGGGTATTTATCATTTTATTTATTATAATGTTAGGCAAGTAGTATTGTTAAGGGTAGGCTCAGTCTACAGGGAAAAAAAAAAAAGTGTAACCATATTTACCATGATATTTACTCATTATTTATTTTTGTAAAACATTGGCAGTTAATACATTTCTACATCAAGAATTTGTAAGTTAAACTCTTATTTAGACCACATAGTTTACTGTCTAAACACTTCTAATCTGAAGTGGTTTCTATTCTTGGGAAACCGACACTAATGTGGTCACTCTAAAATATCTAGAAAATAGGTCACTCAGGTGGCTGTTGTGGTGTTTAAACAGAGCTGTACAAACTCCGCTCTGAACAGTGGCTAGGGGAGTTTCCACTGATCAAAAACACACATCAGCTACATACAGCATAGTTAAATTGATAATTATTACATATTTTTGCTTGACATGTACCAGACTAGTTAATTTATTCAAACATTTTCTACACTTCAGCAGGTACTTTAATACTTTTACTTAAGTAACACAATTGAATACTTCACTGACCACTGCACTTCAGTGGCTCTAAGACAGACTAATACAAGTGAGACCATGTCATATCCTAGTTCCAATCTTTGAAAAGCTATATTAATTGCACAAAAATATATTCTTACTTATTCATATAAACACTAATGAAATAAATATCATATAGTAAATTACACTATAAAGTTTAAGAATTAACCTTAATAGCATGTAATTATTCTGCTGAGGTAGTATGCCACCTGCTTGACTCCATGGAGTCAAGCAGGTTTGCTTTGCCTAAAATGTTCCGCAGTAACTTTTGTAATGACTAAAATTATACTTTAAAATCAATGTCCTTATTGTGAGCGGACTTGCCTCTCCACAGACTGAGATGTAGTTTTCAAGATTTTTTATTTTCTTCATCATCTTCTCTTCTGCCTCGAGCAAATATGAAGAATCTGTACACACCAAAGACACATAAACAGTGAGAGAAAGTCACACATTCTGCACAAGTGACAAGGTGACAATGTAGTAACGAAAAAGCATCTGCCCCCTCCTCTCTTCTGTAAGAGCAGATTTTTTCAGTAAAAGTAGTTTCATTTATGTTTATCATATACAACTGTAATTTTCGACCATTTTACATTTGAGCTGATTTTACATGTAACTTGAAAAAATGTAGTGTACTATTCTGTAATGCTGATAAAGTTCCTAGCCCAAGGATACAACAGCACAACCGGCAATCCACTAATAGAGGGATTATTGCTTACAGCAGTGATTCTCAACTAGTGTGCCGTGAGAGATCGTCAGGTGTGCCGTGAGAAATTATCCAATATCACTTTTTTTTAAATTAAAATTTATTAATTATTACCTGCAAACATTATGTCATTGTCGAGTGTCCGTGCTGTACTTACTATACTACAGTGTAGTATATAATGACTGGCAGAGTGATCTAATATTCGTCCGGGTGGCAACAGGCAGCTAATTGCCTCGTTCCTTTAAATCAGGGGTGCTCAATACGTCGATGGCGATTTACCAGTCGATCGCCAAGGTCGTGTGGGTAGATCGCCGTGTCTCGTCTCGGACTCGCGTTTGGACTCGGTCTTGTCTGTCACTCAAGGTCTGACACTCAACAAGTGCGATCATATTTCATTATGGCCGCTGCTGTTGGTAATAAACTTGTACAGGTGTGCCAGAGCGTGTGGGGCGTCTCAGTGCAGCCTGTGCGCTCAGTGCAGCCCGCAGAGACTCTACGGCACATCACAAATACACACGCTCCCTACGCACGGCTTGTCTGCAACAGCGTGTGCCCTCGTGTACCAGCGTGCATCAAACTTCCTAAACATCCTACCTGTCCATCTGCCTCACGTCAGCACGCCACCGCTCACCTTTTCACGCTCTCGCTCCTTCCTGCGTACAGCGAACACAAGCCCCTCCCACAGTGCGCGTTGATTAGAAGAGCAACACGAAACGTGAAGCAAAAACGAGTCTAAATTTGTGTTACAGTGTTGGCACAAAGCAGGTCTACAGCAGCATAGAGCAGACCTACAGAACAGACCTACTGCCACATTTGGCTGAAGTTTGCCTAATTAAAGTGCACAAATGCATCTGTGTTTGTCACGATGTGCGTTTGGTTTGGTAAACGTGCAGAGGCTGGTAAATATTACTGCAAAACCAGAAAAGAATGCAACTCCAGTTTGGAACTTTAAAAAACAGGTTTAAAAATCTTCCTTCACTTTTTTCACAGTTTTGTGTAAAGTGCCAGAGGAAGTTCTCTTAAAGAAGGGGTTCTCAAACTGTGGGGGAGGGTCCAAAAAAGGGGCACAGAGTGTTTCAGTGCAGTTTGCTCGGTTTTGTATTAGGTAGATCTTTATGACTTGGTCATTTTGTAAGTAGATCGTATGCTGAAAAAGTGTGAGCACCCCTGCTTTAAAAGAATTAGTAACGCATGTGCGTGGTGACAGTCATGGAGAAGATTTTAAAAAGGACGAATGCAAACTCCGAACTGGGCCTTGGACAAGATTCTGACCCAGAAGAAGAGCTTTTCAAGCTTAACTGCTATAAAAACTAAAAACAGAGAGAGACTGAGAGCTGTTGATGAAGAGCTTCGTGTGTGTCTTTCTTCTTTTTCTGCCAGGATATCAGCTTTGTGTTCATCTAAACAGGCGCAGGTCTCACACTGAGTAAGTAGAAATTAATGTAGAAATTATATTGTAATTAAATATACTGTATAGTGTCATTTTGTAACATTTTGGTTAGTGGTGTGCCGCAAGATTTTTCCAATGTAAAAAACGTGCCGTGGCTCAAAAAAGGTTGAAAAACACTGGCTTACAGGCTGGGCTACTGTTGTTGACACAACACTAAAACTACACATGCATGCACAATGCTTTATTATTATAAATCTATTTACCCGGATAATAATCATGGACATGATGATTTTGGTGAGTCCCATGGCGGTGTACCCAACCAGGCTCCAGGTGAGGGGCAGGTGAGGGGCATGTGTTACGTTTAAAAGTGCCCCCTCTGTTTCCTCTCTCTGCACTGTGGTCATTGAGGCAGTTGTCACATCAGGCTCGCATTCTGTTGAAAACACAATATAAAAAAATACTATTAAAGAAATAAGCCAACAGAGCCATCTAGAGTTAGTTTTGTTGGTATGTTGAAACTTTAAACTACTGTATTTTTGTTTTAATTGCTAATTTACAATTATAATTCACAATTATAAGGCACAGTGCTCAAGAACTTAAACAAAACATGCTTTTATTTTACTTTATTTTCCATGTAAAAGTTGCATACTGTGGCTTTAAGGATTGCCAGAGCAAGCCAGTTGCTCTGTGATGGGGTGGAAAATGTGGTATCTTGCTCATGGACACAATAACAATACGATATATTTGCAAAATTTGAAATGGTTTTCATACGAAACCTCTTTTCTGTTTTCAGTGAAGCTATTTGGGCACTGAAAGATGATGGAACATTTGAAATATTCATTCATTCTACACCAGGTGAATGTCAGCCACGGCTGTTTTCATCTCTTTTTATTATCATTATTAAGTCTTGGATACTTGTGGATACTTGTGGATACTTGGGAAACTTGTGGATACTTGGGAAACTTGTGGATACTTGGGAAACTTGCCTCAGGATGAAAAGAGGAAAAAAGACACAACTAAAAATAATAGATATATAGATAATAAACAACGAATGAAAACCTTGGCTCACCAGGCACTGTTAGCATCACTTGGAGGTAGAGGGTCTTTTCCCCAAGGATGCCTCCAGCCTCACATTTGTACACCCCAGAGTCTTCGGGCCTCACGTTTGCGAGCAACAGGCTGTAGTTCTGCTTTTCTACACTCACGGCTCGAGGAAAATCGTATTTAAAGCTTTCATTGTCTGTCAGGCTGATTCTGATGATTCCTTTTGTCTACACACACAAAACACATTCATAGACAGTGTTCCACCAGAAACCTGACCTACCCTGAAGAAGCTGCTTGGATGAGGGGAGAAATGTCTCTATATGTTCACTTTAAAAGTTTTGTCCAGTTGTACCATTCATTTTCTTTTGCTATGGATCTTACTTGAATGACTGAGGGATTACATAGACAGGCCTATATATTGAACAATATTTTCTCAATAGTGCACAGTGTCACTTTAAAGGGTCCGTTTAAAGGTGTACTATGTAACTTTTCTAGAGGAGGATCTGTTATCTGCTTGTCTCCATGGACTTGTAATTGCTTTGACTGTGAAACTGTTAAATGTTGTTGCATTTCAGTATTAAACACATCTATCTCCATGGAGTAATACAGCTGATACCATGAAGAATGCGCATGTGGGTACGTTTCATCATAAAACATATGTAACTGAATAAAATAAATTTAAAAATGCACAGACCTTGTACCATGTGACAGATTTGTATCTGTTGGTTCTGAAGTCGGCATTACAGGGAAGGGCTGCATCTGAGCCACATTTGGCTTCAATGCGGAGCATCTGCTCTTGGGCTGAACACGGCACCAGGAGCTGAGGGCAGATACCACATGTTATATTAATTTCCTCTGATCAGTATATATGTTTAGATAATAGAATGAAACTCCTCTGCCATTAACAAAAATTTAGTTGTACTTGTAGTTCAGCCATATACTTAGAATTTTCATTTTAAATTTTTTTCAAATTGTGTTGCTCCACTGGTCACTGTAGCTAGTCTTTTTTAAAGTTATACTTCCCAATATTTCAAAAGGAAAAAAAAATAAAAAATTAGGCCTATAATGGTATGGTCAGCTAACAGAATGAATTATTAAGTTCTATAATTTCAACTAAAATGTAGATTAAAAAATATAATAATTAATAAAGTAAAAAAAATAAAGTTTCAACTCACTTCAAATACCAAGGCCAGCAGCAGCATGTTTTCAGATCATGTGCCTGATTTTCTGCAAAACCTTTGATTTCACATAATTTCCTGAGAAGGCGGATGTGAGAATTACCACAGGTACAAAATAGGAAACTGGAGATGTGTGACACCGTGTGGCAGAAAGGAGAACTGCAGTGAGCTCATCAAACTGTTAGACCCATATTTGTAATAGCAGTGTGCTATTGTGTAAATTATGCCTCAAAAAAGGGTTGCCTGCTTTTTGTGCAGGTACAGTGTCAGAATAAGATGTTTAGGGGGCACTGTGGGGCCGAGGTGAGCACACTTCCCTCACAGAAAGAAGGTCCTGTTCTGTCTGTGTGGAGTTTGTATGTTCTCTCTGTGCCTGTTTAGGTTTCCTCCTGGCGCCCTGTTCTCCCTTACCACTAAAAACACGTTCAGTAGGGTCCCCTGTGGGAATCCCATGAAAAAGAGATTCTTAATCTCAATGGAACCTCCTCAGTTTTCCTAAATATAACATGAAAAGTGGCTATCTCTATGGACAAGCAGATGACAATTGCAGACCAAGGTGTCAGATCTCTGGAGAGGTTATCCTTCTCACAGTAAGAAAAGAAAGTTAAAAAAGTTAAAAAATATATATATAATTGAATAAATGTAAGGTAGATAAGTTTAATGCCATACTGAACAATTCCAGGCAGAGTAATAACATCTTCATAGAGACAGGTGGCAGATCCTTTACCAGAAAAATTACATGGTTTAAAATGACATACTTTAAATTCACAGATTCAGTTTCACCATCTTTTAATGGTATATTTATTAGGAATACAAAATTACAGTACACACACCAATTTTAATATTTTACATAGGCATAACAAAAAGACCAAAAAAAAAAAAAAAACTTGCACGCCCACCCTCCCTGTACACGGTGCACTGCAATATGTCACAGATATAATACAACAAGGAAACATACTTATCAAAGTCACTCCAGTCTAATCTTGCCAAAATTAAAACTGCTTTGTTGGAAATGACTTTGTTCCCCCTGGTAGATTCAAGATTTGATTCTGGAGTGCAGTAAGATAACAGTTCATTAATCCAAAGTGTCCATAGGGGGAGCAGACTTTCCAGTTTTTAAGAATACAATGTTTGGCTGCTGTGGTGGATAATAACACTTAACATCTTCTGACACATGTTTTATTTTATTCTAGTTGTGCAACATCTCATTTAAACAAAGTCCACAATTTCACCTTTTTAAATCTGAAACATTTCCAAACCAAAGATGTTCATTTTGTCTTCTTATGTACTTCTTCCTGAGTGGGCTTGCCTCTCCACAGATCTGACCACTAACTTGGCCTAGATGTGTCATCCGCTTTTCTCTAGATGAATTTGATATGTTTAACACCATGCTGTGAAATATTCTAAGAAGAACAGTAACATTTCCATGGAGACAAGCAGGTAGTTACAGTTTGAAAACTGTATTTTTCATCATGATTTTAAATTATTTTTTGCTCAGGTGAGACCATGATCTTCTCTTCCGCCTCGTGCAGATATGAAAAACCTGCACACAGCAAAGACACAGAAAAAATGAAAACAAAAATGTAGCGACTAAACAGCATCTGCCCCCACCTCTGTTTTGTAAGTGCTGATTTTTCCAGTAAAAGGAGTTTCATTTTAGCTCATAGTGTATTAACCAAAAAGCAGGCTTGCATACAGAGGTAGTGAGTCATACAGAACTATCATTTTAGACCCCATTACAAATATTTGGTCAACATATCTATCTCTAGCTTGGAACTTGGAGTTGTTTTTTGTACAGTGCATGTTTTTTCTAATTAAAAGTTCTATATTATGCAGAATCGAGTCTTGTGAGCTTTAAGGCATGTTAGAATATTGTTACCTCATCAAAAACATGCCTGGAGCTGTGTTTTGTTTCATTCGCACATGCTTGAGTAATCCTTTATTATTAATCTGTCTAAATCTCCACACTCTAGTCCACCTTGTGATATCACGTAGTCGTAGTTTTCAAGTTAACAGCTACTTTTTATCCAAAATATGCAAATAACTCTGGGTATGTTTTTGATGAATGACATAGACAGAAAATAGCAGAGTATGGGCCCTTTAAATGTGAATCAAAATCAATAAAAAAAAGTTGTGCCAAAAGAAGCAAAACTCCTCTAACTTATACATAAATGATTATCTGACATATACAAATATAAGAAAACGCATTTATTTTGTTGAATTAATGTTTAAAGTGTCATCAACATTTGGATAGAATTCTCCCTAGTGTGATGTCATCAGTGTTTTAGAACTCTCTTCTTCCTGTAATTTTGAACAGATTTTCATCTTTTCTTTACAAATTGCTACTTGATTGGGGTAAAATAATAAATAAAAATAATTTACATTTACAATAGTTATCATCTCACCAAATGAACTCAAATTTAGAGAATCATAAAAATATGTCATATGCACTTTAAATAAAGGTACTGTAGTTAGCTTCTCAGATATTTATGACAGTGAGAACCCTGTCAGAACTGAAGAAGCCATGATGAGCAGCAAAAAAAAAAAAAAACTTTGTCCAGTTGACAGAATAAAATGTTCTTTTCTGATGGAACCTACCAGGACAACTGAGGGATTACACAAACACACAAGCTTTGATTTGATCAGATATATTTACCCAGACAATCATCAAGGACAGGATGATTTTGGTGAGGCCCACAGCACTGTACCCGACCACGGTCCAGACAAGGGGCAGGTGGGGGGCGTGTGTCCTCTCGGTTTCCCCTCTCTTCACTGTGGTCAATAACGCAGGCGTCACATCACATTCTGTCGAAATAATATACAAATACATCTAGTGTTAATTTTGTTGGTAAGTTGAGACTGTGGTTGAGACAAGCATAAACAAATTAGGTAAACTCCTCAAGCCTAGCTCAAAATCTGGAGATGAGTCCCGACTGTTCCTGCAGCACTGAAGGATGGGTCAAATGCAGAGGATATATTTCTCTATGGGTACAATAAAGCGTAATTATCCTTAAACTACTACAAGTGCCCTGAAGAGGAAGGCTGCCAAACTGTACCAGAACCATCACCAATCACTCACATATACAAAATTCTGTTCAGTATATTGTAGTATCCACCACTGATGTCTTTTTATTTATCAGCTCAACAGAAGTTTGTAATTAATTAAGAAATTAGCTGTGAAGTTTCTGGTTGGACCCAGAAGCGACATCAGCAACTCTACTGAAAGGAAAATGTACACATACAAAAAAATAAAATAAATAAAACTATATAGAAATAAAATAATAATATTTTTTTAAAAGTACACACAATAAATAATATCTATTTTGTACACACTAAAAAGAGTATAAACAGAGAGAACTCACCAGGCACTGTTAGCTCCACTTTGAGGTAGAGGTTCTGTCCCCCCGGTCTGGCGCTGACCGCACACTCATATATCCCTGAGTCTTCAGGCATCAGCTTTGGGAGCAGCAGGCTGTAGCTCTGCTCATCTATGCTCACGTTTCGAGAGAAATTGTAATAACGGCGTTTCTTGTCTTCCAGGGCGATTCTGATGATGCCCTCTTTCTTATTCTGAATAGGCACAGACACATTAAAGGGAGTCTATTATGCTATTTTCTGATCTGTATTATAATGTTGTTTCATTCACACATGTTTAGATAGAGACCTTGTGATGTCATGTGATACTACAGGATGTGCTCCAGTGTGTTTTTAAACTCCAATGCCTTCACTAAAATCATCTGAATAATTTCAGCCCTGGAATTCCCTACCTGTACAGAACAAAAGGTAAAAAGTCACTGCTATGTTGAAAACTACAGTTTCATGACATCACAAGGTGGAACTGAGCATTTTGAGCTTTGGAGATGTAGATAGACTAATAATAAAGGATTACACAAACATGTCTGAATGAAACAAAACACAACTCTGGGTATGTTACTAAGGATGTAACAACATTGCACATGGCTTAAAACTCACAAGAATCAGTTTTGTGTAATATAGGCCTGTATAGCCTACTGAACTTGAACAATATTTCCTCAGTATTATACAGTGCACCTTTAAAGCTACCATTTGTAATTAGACCGACTGACTCAGTCAATGTTATATTCTCACATAATATCACTAGATACTATCTATGTTACGACTGTCTAAGTGTGCCAGTCTTGTTCTGACAGAAGACCAGAGGGCACAGGTGAGCCTGAACAAAGCCCATTGAGGAGAGGGGGGAGAGGTTTCACATCTGCTATCTACTGGTAAAAAAAACAAAACAAAAAAACCCCCCAAAAAAACCACATATACACACACACACACACAGAACTTACAGATGGCAGCTTTAAAGGTGCACAAAGTAACTTTTCTGGTCATGGACAGGTTATTGCTTTGACAGCATAAACATATCTATGTCCATGGAGAAAAACAGGTCAGATCGTTGAAGTGGTGACCCAGCTCACAATAAGCTTGTATGTCTAAGGTCATTTTTAGCAAAAGAAACACTTGCAATTTAATAAAATAAATACAGATGCACAGATGCACAGACCTTGTACCATGTGAGCGAGAAGTATTTGTTGGTTCTGAAGTCGGCGTTGCAGGGCAAATCTGCATCTGAGCCACATTTGGCTTCAATGCGGAGCATCTGCTCTTGGGCTGAACACGGCACCAGTAGCTGAGGGCAAATACCACATGTTATATTCACTTCCACTGCTCAGTGCTGTAGGGCTGCACAATATATATTACATTTATCTAATATCTAATTAATTAATTAATTTGAGTTTTGAAGTCAAATCTCAAAAGCTGCAGTTCATTAACAAAATCAACAAAATATCTTTTTTTTTTAACTCAAAAATTGTGTACCTGTAGTATAGACCTCTACAAACATGTTCTCAAATGCACAGACTTGTGTAGTTTATCAGTTAATATTTAATCTTTCATCAAATGTGAATGCTCCTGGAGTTGTTTACAATGTGCACTCTGAACAGAATCCTACTTTTTAAACATAAATTGCAAATCTAATCTAATCACAATACTGGCCACTGTGACGGGTCTTATTCAAAGAAAAACATAAAACCTGAACATTTGATTAAATAATACTGGTAACAAGGTTAAGATATTTTTTTTGTCCCCATAGCGAAATTTGTTCTCTGGTGCAAACTTGGCGCCTCAGTGCAGTGCTCTGAGATTCATCATGTTCTTGAGCTGGTCCTGGTCAGAACTGCCTCAGCAGGAGGATTTGACCTGTGGTGCATATTTTGGGCTGATGTCTGGAAACCTTTCCAGACATGGTGAGAAACATGCAAATCCAATTAAACAAATAAACAAATGAAACAGTGCAAATAACAACATTATTGATTTAGTTCTATATTCATGACAAAAACACATTGTTCTTCTCAGTTATTTCAATATAAATGTAGATTGCCTTAAAAGTTATAATATTATAATAATAATATGAGTTTTACTCACTTCAAGTACCCAGGCCAGCAACAACATGTTTTCAGACCTCATACCTAATTGTTTGTAAATCCTTTCACTTCTCTTAAGTTTCAGACGATTTCCTGAGAAAGAGGATGTAAAACAAAAACTGTATTTTTAAGCAGTGGAGAAATGTGACATCATGTGGCAGAAAGGAGAACTGCAAGTTTTTGGGACATACTTCACACAAGAGCACACTGCTATTAGAAAAATGACTGAACAGGTAGATGAGTGAGCTCTATGCTTCTTCATGCAGGTATAGTCTGAGAGCTGAATACATCTGATGGTGATTTGGCAGTGAGTAAGCTTGATTAAAGGTGCACAATGCAATGTAGAGTTATTTTTCACCTGAATATGATACTAAACTTAACTATCTCCATGGACTAGCAGGTGATAATGCTGGGTCAAGGAGGAAAACACCAGATCTGTGGAGAGATGACACCACTCACAGTAAGAATGCAAGTTTTCAAAGTATTTTTTAGCAATTAAATCATCTGTATCTGAAGAAAGCAGATTTTCCCCCAAGATTTCCATGGAGACAAGCAAGTGGCATACTCTCCTTCAGAAAAGTTACATATTGCACCTTTAACAACAATGGTCTGAGTCTGATTTGTGTCTCTTCTTCTATTCTTTTGCAGTCCGACACATATTAAGCACAGACTTACAGCTTGGTTCATCCTGTTGTGTTCATGACAGGGAACTCCCCATTGTCCATTCAGAGGGTATATTTTCTGCTCTGGCTCGTGTTGACAAAGGAGCCTGATTTACGGATATTAATAGCAGACTGACTTGATGGAAAAGGAAAGACTAGT
The DNA here is from genome assembly GCF_026225935.1 of Boleophthalmus pectinirostris. Classification (NCBI taxonomy): domain Eukaryota; kingdom Metazoa; phylum Chordata; class Actinopteri; order Gobiiformes; family Gobiidae; genus Boleophthalmus; species Boleophthalmus pectinirostris. Next base: position 33,590,468 of record NW_026571515.1, on the reverse strand, counting down.
TTTTGGATTCCCACTTTAAACAATGCACGATTTGGCCACAACTGGATGAGTGGCTTCCAACAAAAATAAAACACCATACATTACTTTAAATATTTATCTTGATTTGAGAAGTTTATGTGCTCATATTTAAGTGTATCTGTGTAGATTTTATACAGTGTTTCATATGTTTGTGTCCACAGATATCTAGTAAACAAGTTGTCAATTGTAGATTAAATTGTGTTCAAGGCACACTGTGTTCTTCGTCCACTATTACTTACTAGTAGAGTGTCAGCCACCTGCTTGTCTCTATGGAGATGTTATTACTTTCCTGGAATGTTCCACAGTATGGCAGTCCAATTCCTACCCAGCTGTGCATACTGTTGTTGTGTTCTTGGGCAAGACACTCTCAACCCTGTCTTGCTGTATGAATGAATGATGACGTTAAAGGGTTTTACTTTTTCTTCCACATAACTGAGCAAAATTTGTCTTGCCCCAGTACAGATGTATTGAATGAGGTCAAAATATTTCTGCTTTGAACTGTCTAAACTGTGCATCTATTATAAAGAGCTTCAGTTTAATCAAGAAGTGTGTGGTTAAAATCGTAGTTGATGTAACATACCGAGAAAGCAAAACTCTGGCTTCTGAAAGTTGTAAAATGCACTTATAAACACACAGTTCAGATGCTCTGCCTGCATAAGGTAAGTTAGGAACAACTTTGTACCACTGCAAACTGTTTCAAATTAACTATCATTCATTTAGTTATGTTAAAAGTGCACTGCGTAACCTTTCTAGTAAAGGGCCCGCCAGTCTCCCTGGAGATATTATTGCTTTACCTTTATTATTCCAAAATATGGTATTAAACTTTTCAATTTTTCTCCATAGAAACAGGTAGCAGATGCCAACAGGTGAGATCTGTAGAGAGGCAACCCCATTCACAGTAAGAATGCATATTTTTAAAGGTATTTTGATTTGATTTTGAAAACACCCATATTTGAATAAAGGCATATTGTGGAACACTGCAGGCCAAGCAATAGCATCTCCATGGTAGCGGACCCCCAGCCTGATAAGTTACACAGTGCACCTTTAACCCATATTATGTACGCATTAATTTTTACAATGTAGTGTGTGTAAATATTTTCTTTACAGTAGAGCTCTGGTTTTGCTGTAACTCTGAGCTAACACGAGTTACGAAATGCAGCTTTAACCCATGTTGCTTATACATTGTTTTTTACAGTGTAGTATGTGTGTGTGTGTGTGTGTGTGTGTGTGTGTGTGTGTGTAAATGTGAGTTTTACAGTAGAGCTCTGGGGGTTGCTGCAGCTGTGAGCCTTTAGATTTATGTTCAGGAAGAATATCTGTGTCAGGGAGAGACCACAAACAAGACACACGCTGGTCTGTGTATTCCTGTACACATTTAGTACCACTTTGTTTTGCTGTTGGTGCATTTTCAATGAAGTAAAATGGTATTGCCCACCACATCCGGACATGCCCAGTGTTTATGTGTTTCCCCATATAGGACACTAGATCAAAAATCTAGATCACAGATTCTTGCTTCTATAATGTCATGTTATCAATTTTATATGATTATAAACTATTGCTGTAGTCTGTTTATATCAAATCACAACATTCTTTTGGTATGTATAGTGCTGAATTACAACTGAGGTTGAATTGTAGGTATATTAGATGACTTTGCACATTTTGGTGTGGTTGGACAAATATAATAACATCCTGAGGCTTGTTAGCGGCTATGTTCACAGGCACATCAAAATCTCTTCAATTATTATCAGATTTTTTAACATTTAAGGTTTGTTTTCAATTCATTTTAATGTTCTTATAATTCCAAAAATCAGATAATAATCTTATTTAGAGTGTGCACATAGCCACATTACTGTTAAAAATGATCACATTCAGTAGTATTATTGGAATATTGGCTCCTATATTAAAAAATAAATTAAAACTGTTATATGTTTGTCTACAAAATCACCTATTTGCCCAGGTTCTCAACAGAATATGAGTCTAATTTAGAGTGGGGGTCATCTTGTCCATAATAGAATACTACAAGCACTGTACTATATGAATACAATAAAACATTTGATGTGATATGTAATTTGTAACTATCTCCACCTCTTCACAAATCTGACCTTGCTTGGTGATCTACTTGTTTCCATAGATACACATGTCTAATGTCACACTGTGGAGTGCACCAATAGGTGTCTCCATGAAAACAAGCTCGTGGCAGACCAAAAAATTAGCATAGTGAACCTATATAAATATTTGAAATATTTCCACCTAAGTACCCCCTGCAAAGCTCTCCCCTTGGTCCACATACCCCTGGTTGAGAAGCAGTACTGTACATGTGCTGATGGAGGGGGCTATTGCACGCCACACTAAATCCCAGAGGTTGTTAGTGTGGCCAGCTGCCTCCACTGCACTACATGTTTCTGTCAGCGAGCTTGTTCACAGCGCACTCTTTAGCCCTGATTGAGGAAATCCTCTGACTGTGTGCTGGGTTTGCTGAAATAAAATGTCCCAATGGTTCCGCCCCGACCCCCCCTCCTCCCACTCACCCCCTCCTCTTCCCACCCCCCCTCGTCCTCCCCCTCACCCCAGGTCCTTCACAGACACTTTCCCATGAAGGATATAAAAGTTGACTATGGACTGACAGATATACAGTGCCCTACATTCACATTGGCATAACTATAGGAGCTATAAAGATGGATGAAAAAAATACTGGTCATGTAAATCATATTAAAATAAAATAATATCTAAAATGATAATAATAAATAAATACATACATTTTAAACACACTTTTACACACAATTCAGAAATGTAATTTTGATACTTGTGTAATTGGGATATTTTTGTCAGTTTTGTTGATGGATCCTAGTTTATTCAATAGTTTTATTATAATTAAAGGTGCATGTAAGTTTTCTGGTGGAGGGCTGGACACCTGTTTGTGTCATGGAGATGTTATTGCTTTGCCAGGAATGTTCCTCATTATGGCATTTTTTGCTACAAACATAGCTGGAAAAACATGCATTCTTCTGTGAGCGGGGTCACTCTCTACAGATTTGACCTGTAACTTGGCCCGCTGTCATCAAGTGCTTGTGTTCATGGAAGTAGATGTTTAATGCCATATGTAGAACATGTTATGCAAACCAATAACATCTCTGGAGATAAGCAGGTGACTGAGCGTCCTCCAGAAAAGTTACATAATGCACCTTTAATTTGATTCAGTTCAAGTTTTATTTTTAGAGTTCAGCTGTGTTCCTTGGAGAATCAAAATGATTTCTGTGACGTCCATTCACTGCCCTTACACAGGGTTTGCAGTTAAAAACAAACTTTTAAAAGACCAGAGCTAAAACATGATGGTATTTGTCATCTCTTACATATTGTCTGTTATATGTTTAAAGAATGAAACTGAATGCTGCCCTCCCTCAGCCAAACCAATCATTAATTGTTTCTTTACTGACCCCTTGAGGTTGAAATTAGCTACAACCCTATCTCACATAGTCGAAATCTTCTTAGTACAGTATGGAGAGCATTGGAACATGATATTCAAAAAGCTGAATACATGACCATGTGAATCAAATCATTACTGGTGCTTGTGATGTAGACCAATATTCTTGTCTATACTTTATTAAAGGTGCTCTACTTGTGTGTGCCCTTTACCACCGGTTTGTTTCGAAGAGGATGTTCCACGGTATGGCATTAAACAAATCCATCTCTATAGAAACATATAGGTGATGCAGTAAGGCCATGTTCCAAGTCAGAGCTGTGGAGAGGCGACTCTGTTCACAGTAAGAAAGCATGTTTTCAAGAAACCATTTAGAAATAAATAAATAAAAAATAGATGCACGATAGATGAGTAATATGTCAATACAGTGACTAACATCTTGAAATACACAAGCAGTTGCCGGACCACCCACCAGAAACTGATGTGACAGGGGGTTTAGATCTGCCCTCTAACCAAAGAGCCACCACTTCAAATCTTAACATTGTCATTGTATCAATGGACAATACATTCCTATCAAAATGTGCAATGGCTGGTTGTGAAAGGAAGGGAATCAGTCTTAAAGCCTGCCAAACCGCTGACAAAAAGGGACGAGGGAAAGAGGGAAGTTACGTAGTTTCACGTTGGTAGGATAAAACAAATGACACGTTTCTTTTATCTACTATTTGCGCCATGCATTCGACTTGTCCCGCATTCTTTCCTTTTGACGGAGCTTCATTGCGTTGACGATTGTTTCAGAGGAAGTAGAACCCCTGTAGGTGGGTGTCTCTGCTCTCACCTCTGGCTCTGCTCCGATCCTCTGCTGCTCTTTGATTGTGAGATTGTTTTGGAGCCCAGTCGTGTTGTGATGATGGCTCCGATTGTTTTCCCTAATTTCTTCTTTGGGATTTCCTTCTCAGAGCGGCCCGCCCCTCTACTCCGTGTTTTAGGGGCTTGCCAGAAACTTTGGCACATAAAATCTATTGTTCTTGTGTGTTGGAGCAGACATGAGCTACTCCTGTGTGAGGATGTCATTAATCAGTTTTACAATGAGTGGTTAGTTGAGGGTTCTGATGAAATTATAATAATGGTATGTGATCTATTAGACAAGCTGGCACAGTGTCAGCTATAATAATGATAATGCACTTACATTTTACATTGCATTATTTATTCATTCGCCTGGTGATGATACTTCTGTCAGTCTGCACCATCGGACCTCCACCAGTCACCCAGGTATCACATATAGGAAAACTGGTGTCTTGCCAAATGACACACTGACAGTATTCACTGGTCCAATGGGATTAAACAAGGTTTGATTCTTAAGTAATTCTTTGCAGTGACATTGCACTAGGAGTGTATCACTTTGGGAAGAATATTCATTAATTACCATGGGGACACAATGCATACATTAGCAATGCACACATTTTTTAAGACTGCCTGAAAACTCAAGAAAAAATATAAATGTTTTAGTTAAAATGTTTCAACAAAAAAGTGAGAGTGACTAACAGAAAAACTGTTGACTAATGCTAGCTAGTGTGTGCCTTGTTTAACAGCACAAATCACCTTAACATTTGTAGTTTTAACTAGTTCAGCTCTTTCTGGTCAAATTGTGTTAAAATAGAGCTCAGATTAAAGTGTAATTTGAGTAACAGAGCTTCAGACAGAGCAGTGCCTACAATTAGCATCACACCACCAGTAATACTGATGACATCAGCTGCAAAGTCAATAGCAATATAACAAAAACAATCTTGTGTTACGACTGTTGCGAAAAGAATCAATATTCACAATTATTCTTTTTGTGTGCATAGAGATAAGTAAAATGCCAGAATAAGGAACATTCTTGGCAAAGCAGTAACATCTCCATTAGGGATGGGCATGATTAGTCGACTAATCGATAATTGATCCTTCCGATCACGTTCATTTTTAATCGACAAAGCGAGTGTAGGTTACTGTGTGTAGTGTAAGGAGACAAGGTTGTCTCTGACACAAACACTGGAGTTGCAGCCTCACAGTCCCAAGTCTGGGCTCTGGCTCCTTGGAGATCACTGTACCACTCAGTGAGTGCATTTACATTCACTTCAGTATTCCCGGCATGATCAGGTTTTTTTGAGTATCCCGGTTTTGTCATGGTACATGTATATGCAGTATCCTGGTTACTGCAACATAAAGTTGATAATAATAATAAGTAATAATAATGATGATAATTTAAAGATAAAAACAATAATGATTAATTAAAAATCGATCATTAAGTCTCCCAATGATCGATTAAGACAATTTAATCGAATGCCCATCCCTCATCTCTGTTGAGACTAGCATAATATATATACACATCCATATATATATACACACACACACATATATAATGTAATGAATAGTTTTTATGATTATGTTGTGACTGTGGTTGGCACTGCTCCTGACACGGTGCCTCAGTGGCATTTATGGATGAGTCGAATCAAATGCCAAATGGACAAGACACACTTCCCAACTGAGACGGACAGATGAGCCAATTCTAACCCCCTTACCTCGGTTTGAAAAACAATTCTCTTTCTTTCCATCAAGGTCAGTAATGCTGTAATCCTAAAATCGTGCTGCTTCTTCTCATATAAATCAAACTGAACTAGATGCAGTGACATGCCCCTATGATGCTCTCAAACTCAGATGACGGTTGTACAGACTTCCTCAGCTCTGCTAAAGTGATCACGTCAGTTCAACAGGGAAGTGATGTATTGTTGCTCCAGACACAAAGAGAATCGGCTCCATTTATTTTCTATTTGACATTTCGTCTGAACACAAGGCTCTGTCTCAGCTGGTCCCAGAGGTGGTTAGTACTCACTGGCATATACTCTAGAGCTGCACGATTTTGGAAGATAATGTACATGTGTTTTTGTGTTGCGATTGCGATTTGTTTTGTTTTGCGATATATGTTTAAAAGGTAGGATTCTGTTCAGAGTGTAAACAACATCAACATACATAACGATAAATAACATTAGTAATTAAGTACTGTACTTAAATATAAATTTTAGATATGTGTACTTTACTTAAGTGCTGTAAATTTTAAAGTGGATAGGTTTTACTTTTACTTTACTACATTTAACAGAAGGTGTACTTTCTACTCCACTATATTTTTAACTGGACTGAAAAGTAAAAGTATTTTTTAATGTTGTCTGAGACCTGCTGAAAAAGCTAAGGGTTTATTTTTTATACTTTCGTAGAAGCAAACAAAGATATATAGAGAAAAACAGATAGGAAAAAAAATCAGTTCAGTTGTTTCTGTTGAACAAAATTCAGCACAAATCAGTATCAAAATCAATCAATTTCAAGCTTTATTAGACCATAAAATACTGTAAAATACTAAAATACATTTTTAAATAGGTACAGGTACTAATATAGAGGGCAGAGAAGCTCATTCTCCAATAGGCTTCTACAGCTCCACTCAAACAGTGAGAGATACAGGACTACATTCAAACCATACTCCATACAACAATACAACGACTCACCCTTATGTAACAGATAATACTCCCTACAACTGTACAACAACTCACCCTTGTGTAACAGACAATACTCCCTACAACTGTACAACAACTCACCCTTATATAACAGATAACCCTATGTCCTGTCAGTCATCAGATCATCTTTGCACTGTTTTCCAATGACCTCTTGTATATAGCTGAGATATTTTTATTACTTATTTTATTTTGACTTGTACATACACATTTATAGAATTATGTCTTTTTGACACCAGTCTCTTGATATGTTTTTGCAACTTATTTAGAATGTATTATTACCATTTATATTTTTACTCTTTGTTATTATCTTATATTGTGATGTGTGAGCTACTGTGTCCAAGTAATTTCTCTTGTGGATCAATAAAGTTTGTCTAAGTCTTTTTACTTAAGTAGATTATTGCATGTGATACTTTTACTTGAGAACTTTTTGCTCTGGTATTTGTACTTTTATTTAAGTAACAAAACTGAGTACTTCTTCCACCAACATTTGAGACTAAACTACTACAAGAATCCCATACACTTCATGTTTGTAGAAGTCCAAAATATAAGGACTACACTTGATATTTGCGCCAACTCAAATTGCGATTCTGATTTGATTGCGATTAATTGGGCAGTCCTGTACTCTGTTACATTTACTTGAGTAGCTTTTGTAATAAAGTCTATAGGGTATACTTTCAGGTGTATTTTCTTCATATTTGTGTATTTTATGACTATATGTATTTGCTCTTACTTGATTAAAATATCCAATACACTTTATTTATTTAGCCCATTTTATAAACACAGCAGTTTAGAAAATGCTGCACAGAGTTAAAGACAGTCAGGCTAAAAAAGTAAATACTCTTGTTGAAGTATACATTAAATTAAAATTACTATAGTACAATTAGGCTATACTTGATACTTTGTTAATTACTGGTGGAACCTAACATGAATTACTGAAGTTGAATACACACTTTATTCTATACTATGCTATATACTAGTTAATTTTGAAAGTAAGGCCATCTGTTTCCCATGTTAAAAAAAAATCTATCAGGATTTACTGTGTATTCTTAGCACTATAGGTCGATCCCAGATGTACAGTAGTAAATCTGCAAATTTCAGCGGTTCATGTTAAAAACGTAAGACAAATGGTCAGGTTTTGTTTAATTATAACATACCTAATGCCAATTACTTCCTATTTTTGGTCATTAATTGGAAATAAAGGATTGGGTCTTAAGCTTGTGTTTGATCAGTACAATACATGTATGCAAATTGGATGTGATCTGGTGTAGGCTTAAGGATAATGAAGGATATTAATGAAAGATGTTACTCATGATACTTCTTGGGTTCTTTTTTAAAGACAATACAGTAAAGTGTATTTACCATGTTGACATGTTTTAGTGGTTGCAAGCCATCTTCAGAACTGTCACCGGTGTTGGTGGTGATGTGTCGAATAACTACTGTTGTTACATCAACCTGACTGACCTGGCAGGTTGCTCAGACTGACCACACCTCCCGTCGCCTGGTGTTCTTTGGAGGAGGGTGTCCCAGGTGTGTGAAAGGAGGAATGCCCCATCATCACGGTTAATGCTGTCCGTGCCTCGTTTCCTGATTTCGATGGCCTCCCGGATCTAGTGTTTGAACTTGTTCTCCAATCCAATGACCCGAGCCCCGTCCCAATCCATAATGTGGTTATTTCTTTTACAGTGGTCTGATATGGCAGATTTTAGGTTTTCCTGCTCTGCTTTGTCTTTTTGTGTTCTGGTGAGTCTCCCTGATGTTTCCTTTTCAGCACATCACCACCCACACCAGTGATATTTCTGAAGATGCCTTGCAGCTACAAGCCGAAACATGTAAACAAGGTAAATACACTTGACTGTATTGTCTGACAGGACAGAAATAAACATGAAAACAATACTAAATCAATGGCTTTTCATTGATTTAGGATTGTTTTCATGTTTATTTCTGTCCTTATATAAATGAGTGTCAAAAAAATGAATCAGTATTATTTTACACTGATTATTTTAAAGTTCTACTTAAGTATTTTTTTAAACAAATGATTTAGTAAGAACAGTACTTGAGTAACATTCCTGTCCTCTCTCCCTGTATCCGGTCTACAGCTCTGTGTTTAAGAGCACTATAAGTATGAGCATGTGCATGTCTGGAGCAGGGGCTGTTGGTAGGGCTGCTCTGGGGGGGGGAGCGAAGCACCCATCTGGGACCGAGCTGCACAGATGATGGGTGAAGAACTCCACTTCCTTCCCTTTTCTGCATCATCTATTAAGTTTTTTTCCTCTGTGTTGACAAAGGACCTTTTTGCACAGCACTCTGAAAATCGTGAATGTTTTTGGGAGAAGTTAGAGCTGCTCATATGATGAAAATCACTATTATTTGGTCCATAATTGAAATTGCCATTATTTCAATTGATTACTTCTACCTCATGCCTGGATGGAAAAGAAAGATATTATATATTAATACTGTTTTGTGCCTTCACAAAGCATATGTGTGTAGGATAGAAGTTACTTTTTTCCAAGTTTTGAGAGACAATTGTATTCTTGATTACAATATTTTGTAAATAAAGGAATTAATGAAATAAATCACTGTCTAATCTTTATTGCAAAATTAAGGGCTTATGACAAATGCTGCTTTTTAATGGCCACAATGATGTTTTAGTATTAATAATTCATAATTTTGCATTCTTCAAATTATTCAGATTGAAGCTTTTAGTACTGACTATTTAGTTGGCTACACTGAAAGGGAGCAATGAATAATGGTCTATGTAGTTTCATGGAAACCAAACCAGACCAAGTTACAGGTCAGATCTGTGGAAAGGCAACCCCGCTCACAGTCAGAATGACTGAGCTGTAAAACCACTTGTAATTAAATGATTGTAAGGTAGAGCCATTTAATGTCATATTGTGGAACATTCCAGGCCAAGCAAAGACATATCCATAGAAGCATGCATGTGACGTGACAGACCCTCCACCAGAAAATTACACAGTGCATCTTTAACATAGCAAAAGCAAAAGAAAACTGCACAAACGTTTTCAAAATGCTATGGGCCCTACCTGCATGGACAGCTGAGGGATTACACAGACAACATTCCACATTCCCCGCACTGAGGCAAAGTCAGTGAACGCAGCACATTTTGAAGTCTCTGGCAGGATGAGCAGGTCTCATCATCAGTGCTATTTCATCCCTGTTCAAATACTTCCTGTGCTAACTCTCCTCTGGGGCCGAAGAGAGGAAGAGTAAACCAAAGGAGGCCGTAAAGCAGAGCGCTGAGCTGTGGTCCCCTGGAGGAGGCTGTCAGACCTGTTAGACACACACACACTGACCAAGGATGTTCAGATGAAGTGATTTCACATTTAGACCTGATGAATTTTGGTTTCATAAAACTGCTCATATAAAATCAGTGTAATGAATTGGAGCTTTTGGTTAGGGGTCCGTTGACTACCTGTTTCTATAAATATGTCAATACTCTGCTTAGAATGTTCCACAGTATGACATTAAACAGTTCTACCTTACATTTATTCAATTGCAGGTGGTTTTATAAGTCAAAAATACACAGAAAAACAGGCATACTGACTGTGAGTGTGGTTGCCTCTCCACAGATCTGACTTGTTACTTGGTCTGGATTGGCCTCCGTGAAGATAGAAAGGTTTAATGTAGAACATTCCAGACAAAGTAATGGCATCTCCATGGACAAAAGTTTTTGACAGACCCTCCACCAGAAAAGTTTCATAATGCACCTTTAACAATTTGGGAAATATATTCAGTTGCAAAGATTTTGTTCTGAATTATTGATTGCATGTTTTTATATTGTGTTGATTTAAATGTAAAGCACTTTGGTCACTTTGAGTGTTGTAAAGGGCTCTATAAATAAAGTTTAACTGATTGAAGATTGCCAGTAATAAAAATCAAGCCATCAATATAGAAATTTGAGAGAAGACAGGAATACTAGTATTATCACATGCATTTTGACACGTTTGTGTAGATCTCAACTATTACATTGATACAGAACACCTGAAAGAATAGTATGTTGATTGCAAATGACATAAAATGTTTTATATATATATATATATATATATATATATATATATATATATATATATATATATATATATATATATATATATATATATATATATATATATATATATAATTTTTTCAATATAAATATTTAAAATTGTGGCCATTTGAATTGCAATTTCATTTATTGCAACAAAATCTTGGACTGCTATAATACATTTTTCTTAATAAAGAATTTACTTTTTTTCCGTTATAGTCAATTAAAGGCTATCATACATCACTGCCAAGTTTATTGTGACAAGTATATTGATATGCAGTTATATAAATAATGTGGCAACACCATTCTGTCATTATGTCCTCGGGCAACTTCACCCACCAGTATGAATGTATGAATGTGTGTGTGAGTTATTGGTGGTGTTTGGAGGGACCAATGTAATTGGCAGCCTCATATCCATCAGTGTACCCCAGGGCAGCTGTGGCTCCGCTGTGATATTAATCCTCTCCTCCTTATCTCCTGAGATGCTCCAGAGCCTATACCTGGTGTTGAGCTAAACAAAAACACTTATTGAGACTGAGACTTGTGGACATCTGGGTCCCGGCTGAAGTCAGGGCTGATGTCAGGGCTGGCGCTGACCCAGAGCCGGCCGCACAGAGAGCGCCTCCCGGAGGTCGACCCGTGCTGTTTCCCTTCCTGTGCCTCCGTGACATCTTCCTGCCGCGGGGAGCCTTAGGGAGCCATTGCAGGAGGCCCGCTGCTCCGAGAGAGAGGCAGAATTTGGCAGAAGACAAACTCCAATTAGTCGTAGTGGGGCAGGTAGGGGGGAGAGAGGACCCCTGCTCTGAACCAGGACAGGCCGAGAGAGCAGCTCCACACTCCCACCACTGAGTCCCACAGACTGTGATTTATGGCCCTGAGCAAATGAATCAGACTGACATCATTAAACCTCTGCTGGATCGTCCTCGTCCTCGATTACACATCAACAAGCTTCACTCCTCTTCCTCCTCTATGACCTTTGACCCTGCGCCCTGTACGTCTGTGCTGGCCATGATTTATCCCTGTGACAGACCAACAGCTGCTGGAGGCTCTGTGGGCAGAGGGTGGGCTACTATTTTCCGTGACTAATTGATAACAGACTTCAAAAAACACAATTTTGGAAAAATGACACCGCAGCGTGACGGTGGAAACAGTGAAGCAGAGCCTCATAACAAACGTCTTAGTAAGACTGAGTACAGTGAGTGGGTAGAGTGTCATGTCCATGAAGACACAACAGACATTTAACAAGATCATCGTTTCAGTCTGATGCATCGACAGCCATTTGTCAAAATGTATGAAAAGGAAGAAGAGGACAAAAGTGTAAGTAAGTGAGCCTATAGAGCTAACTAATGTTTAAAAGTTAAGGTTAACATGTAACAAGAGGATATTAAGGGAGTTTAGTGCAGGACTAGTCTGTCTAACATACATTTATCCAAAACACAAACTAATTATTTTGATAAAATAAATCTTTATTTTAAACTTTTTCAAAAAGACAAAACTCAAGCAAATGCACTGCATTTTGATCTACTTTTCAGTCAAGTATAAATATCAGTTTGTGTCCATAGTGTATCCAGCATGTGTCCACGAGCGCTAGTGTTGTGTAAGACCAGCTTTGACTTCCCTGAGAGACTGAGGAGTTACAGTTGTTCATGTCCATGATTTTAGCGTCTCGCGCGCAATGGGGCCAGTCCACGCATTTTTAAACAGTCTTTCCCGTCCTTTATCTGCAAGACACAAGATACAGACACGCACTTTAGTGCATCACATTCACTGTTCGGTTACGTGGCTTTAAACAAGTGTCTAGTGTGTAATTCCATTAGTCTAATTAAGGCGCGCAGAGGTGGAGCTAACGTGGCATGAAATGAGGGAGATGCTAATGAATGTTGATTTTCATTACATTTGTAAGAGAAAGTACTGCTCATAAAATATAAACTTCACTCACCCCTTTCCTCTGGTTACTGAGGCAGAAAGTGCAGATGGTCCGAGGCTTGGGTCCGTTTCCTCCCTCGTGCGCTCCGAGGCACGGCTGTGCGTCGGCGCCGCCGTCTCCACGCAGCAGCACGTTGGCCAGATGTGAGATGTAACTGGACGCAAGCCGCAGCGTTTCGATTTTGGAGAGTTTTCTGTCCACGGGCTCTGTGGGGATGAGAGTCCGCAGAGCCGTGAAGGCCGTGTTTACGCTCTGGGTCCGGCCGCGCTCTCTGGCGTTGGCCGCGCTTCGCTGTTTGATGACCGCAGAGTCTCCGTCCTGTTTACGGCCGGTCCTCCGGCGCTTCTCCAACCCACAGAAACTCTGCTCAGAGCTGCCGTCGCTTTCGCTGCACTTGTCCTCGTCCTCTGAGGTCATGGTGAAGTCTGAGTAGATCAAGTGCGTGGCCACTGGACGCATAATGGCGAACGCCATGGTAACAGTTCACAGCAGCCTTTAGTCCAAGTTTCAAGTCCCACGAAGAGAGTCTTGATGCTAAACCTCCATCAGTGCGGAACTGTACAATCACAAAAACACCCTCTTCAAACCTCCCCAGGTGCAGAGGAGTCCGAGTGGGGAGAACTCCGGAGGAATGGTCAGTACCGGTCAGCTGGACTCTTATAACCGCGGGGGAGGAGCCCTCACAAGCTCAAGCTGCAGCAAAATGTGCTCAGATATGTATTTGAAAGTGCCTGCTGAAGTGAAGTTTCCTGATTTGCATATAAGGCTCATTGCAGGTTGACAGAAGTATATTAGTGAAGGTTATAGACGTCTAGTCCTCAAATGTAAATCCTGTTTCTCTGAAGAACTCACACATTTCCATTGGAAATGATAAGGAAATTTACCAAGAACTTCAGTGATTTGAATATCCTCGGGAAGTCATGTTAAATGTTGTAGGGCAAAAAAACAAATTAGGGCCATGCTGTATGTTTTGTTGTGTGTTATTTCAATCCCATTAAACATGTTTTTATCTGGAACACATGGCACAGCAGAGGATTAAGACAGAAAGGGGAAACTTCATTGAGGCCCTTATCTTTTCATATTGCCCTATTGCAATGTATATATAAAATTGCAGACATAAGTAGTCCCATCTGAAGTAGTCCAAAGCTCACTTTACGAGCCTATACCTCCCTTTAACAAAAGCAAGTGGTGTGTGGAGGTGAAAGTTTTGTGGGGCTGAATGCTCAACAGATGACCTCTGGAATGACAAGGATCTGTGTGTTTGTTGGCCTGAGTTTAAAACAACAAAGAGGTGGCACATTTGTAGGTGTCCCGTCTGAAATGCTGCTCCAGTCACTGCATTCAGCTGCAACAACACACACGTCACACAAACTATTCCAAACACACCACATTTCAAACACTGCAAGCTTCAATCATCAAGCAACATTTTATTCTGGATTTACAGTACATAGCCTAGTTGGAGTATACTGAAACTTAACACTATTGGCAAAATATGCAAGGTTGGAGCATCTATTTGGTTTTTACAATGAATATTATTTTACATTTATAACATTGAATTTTTTAAACTGTATGGTATAACCCTAACCCTAACAGACCTACTAGCCCATATAACTGAATGTGTATTGTGTAGAGTTGTGCTGTTAATCAATTCTTAATTGAGATTCAGTTATTTTGAAAAGCATGTGGCTTTGAGCAGAGTTCAGACTTTTAGAGGTTTGGGTGATTTTATTATTATTTTTTTATTTCTCAGCTTTTGTTTATGTGCAAGAAATAAATGTTGGCTCTAAAAATCTACTTTATTTGTTTTTAATAAGATAAAATACAACTGAATAAAAAATTGTAACAATCAGTATGAGGGGGAAAAACTCATGATATATTTGTTGTCTTACTGGCCCATGCCACCCTTCTAAACATGCTGTTAACGTTATTATAATTGCTGTTTTTGTGTATTCAATAAACAGTGAAACAAAAATCTGACCGGTAGCAGGTGACATGTAAATCATATTGAGCTGACAAGTTTTGACAACATGAACTTGATTTATAGTATAAGCCAATTAAAAACATGTGTTGGGGCTATGGGTCTCAGATGACATATTACAATGTTGTAATATAGGCCATGGACACTGCCACTGCCTTGTTCACATGCACACCAAAATCTGATTATAATCTGATTTCTGGACCTTTTAGATGACTTAAATGACAAGTAAAATGCAAAGTCTGAAATGAGTGATCAGAGGGGCCGTGCTCAAAAAGAGATGTGATTATTTTGCTTTAAATTCAAATATTTTGCTTAAAGTAATCTTATAATTCCAAAAAACTGATATTATTTAGTTTTTGCACATATAACTGCAGCCACTGATCCAAAAATGTTTCATGTAATTATTGTTTTCATTCACATGACATTTTCCTGTTTTGGACACCCTTTTGGGGAGTTTTGGCCATTCAAAAGATGCAATATTTTAGTTTTGAACTGTTAACTGCTTTAACAATGGTCTCAATTTTTAACTTTACTTTAGCCCATATATTATTTGACTATGTAATATGTAAATAGTCCTACAGCTGGACAACTTTCAACATTTCATAAAAAATAAAATAAAATTGGGACACACTTGCATTTTAAGCCTGAAGAATAAAAAATAAAGCAAATATATCGTGCGTCAAAGAGCATTGTCACCCATGCACAAATGAAACTGCTATATCGAGGAGGGTTGACTGTCCGTGGCTGGGAGCATAGTTGGGGTCAGGGGGTGGATACAGCATTGCAAATCTGGCACACATTACACGCCGGCAGCCACTTCGAGTCTGGAGGAATTCCGGATGGAGCCGTGAGAAGCCCAACGCGACCCAAACACCTAAAGCTCCCTCCTGCTGAAGCATGGGGCTGTAATGCTGCTCACAGTGGAACAAATGGCCCCGCTCACTAACCAGAGATCATTTTTCAACCTCAATTTGGGAACAGAGACCGAGGGAGTCCTGTTTTGTAACGGGTAGTTAGTCCAAAGATCAATCTGAGGGCTTAACTAATTGGCATTTCACAATATAAGGATTTCTACTACAAAAGAGTCTGCTATTGGTTGAATTGTTTGCTGAATTGCTTAAATGTTTTGAATTTGAAATAAAATGAAAACTATAATTTGGTTCTCAATACACATTTTAAATTTATAGCTTAATTTATTAATGTTTTATGTTATATTTACAATGATTTTTGTGTGTATTTATTATTATTATTTTTGTAAGGTTATAGTATAGGAATCTCAGCAACAGGGTTAAGAGGTTCTATGGAGAATTGCAGAATAAAAATGTACAATCCGGAACCTTATCATTTTTGTCTAGGCCCGTTATCCTGCCGTACACTGTATTTATGAAAACACACACTGTCATTGTCCACTGTCCCAGAAATATTGTAATCACTTGAAAGTGAGCAGTTAAAAAACATATTTATGCTAATTAATGAAAAATAATAATAATAATATATTCAGTAATAGTAAATTCAGATTCTCATCAATAGGGAGTAAAAGTAGCAGATGGCATTGAGCTGAGGAAAAATGTTTGGAAATAGAGCAAATATTTGGTATATTGGTAGACTGAATGGCATGTGCATTTTCATCTGTGTGACTACTTTGAGTGTCTTGAAACTCTTAAAATATATTATTATTATTAAATCACAATGTATTCAATATGGTGAAAAAAGATATATGGATAAAGTCAGAAATCATGAAACCACAATTACTGGATAACAATTGCCATAAAAATGTTAGATGTAAAAATTGTAATGGTACTATTTTATTTAAAGCAATATTCATTCATTATGGTCAAAGAAATAGATGGATTATGTGGGAATTAATGAACCATAATTACTGGATAACAGCCACTTTACAAAATGTAACACAGAAAAACTTTATAATGTGATAATGTAAAATAATATTATTTGATGTTGGAGCCTATTATAACATCAACATTCATTCATTATGGCCAGAGAAATATATGGATTATGTGAGAAATATTCGCTGTACAAAACGTCACATTTTATAATGTAATATAATGTTTCTTTTTATTTACTGTTCCAATCAAAGTGTCACAGCTGCTACTGGGAAATCCATGTAAAACTCCAAATGACGAATGACACGGAGGCCCCAGACCATTTGTTAAAGCCACCACAAACACTTCCTCTTCTTAACCCTTCGCTCCCTGGAATCGACTTTAATCCCCCAAAGTCAAACCCAAATACACCACCCAGGGACGGGGGCTCCGTGTGGCAACAGGTGCGGGTTTTTTCATCTTTTCTTCATCTTTCTTTCCATCGTTTTTGCAGTGTTGCGTGTCGAAAGCCCTTTGAGGATATGGTTACTTCCAGACAGAGGGAGAGCCACAGGAAATCTTCTCACACGCGACGATTCAGAGCAGAATTTTAGAGCTGGTTTGGGCCGATGGGTCTGGACCGCCCTGGGCCCGTTCGTGTTTCCTCGATGGTCGCAGAGGGAGAGCGGTGGGCAGTCGGGAGCATGTTTTTGTGACGCTGGTGATGGAGGAAAGAGCCTGGATCTGAGATGAAATGTCCTGTGAAGTGCCCCTATACTTGATTCGGTTAATGTACAGTTCCTTCCTCTCATATTGTTGTCCAGTGATTTCAGGAGCAGGGCTGGTCCCTCAAGGTTAGCATCAATTAGAGGAACTGTATGTAGCCTGTGCTCTTACAGTTTTAAAGAAGGTACTCTCAACTGACTTTGGTTACCAATGCCTTAACTTGCATAGAGAAGACATATACAGTTTCCCTCATTCTCACTATCACATGGTTTAGGTTTAAACCAACTGGATTTCAGGATTGAAACTGGCAACCCAAATGAAATACTCATATAAGGCTCATTCTGAATTCTGATTGGATACTTGTCTTGAGAACCAAAACACCAAATTATAACACAAATCACATGACCATCGAGTCCAATGCTTTTGTAATCAAGAACAAATCAGCATTACAATTGTTAGCAGTAAAAGCGACATTTGATTGGAACATGTCTGCATGGTATTTGGGGACACAGTTAGGTCATGTTTATGGAATTTAAAATCAAAATCTGCATACAGTAATTTTAAGGAAAACCACATAATATTATAGTTCCCTACATGCCTAAAAAACCTAACCTAAAAAAAATTTATAAAATATATTGTGATGCTTTGTTGCAATGAATTACTTTGGGATATTTATAGTTAGTGCATAAATGCTATGTGCAATATTTAGGAGTGGAAAAAAAAAAAAATCTAAAAAGCTTTACAAAGTAGATGTGGTTACAACTTCAACAACAGTCCTAGTTTTGTCTTCACCCAATTCTGACAAAAAGTTCACTTTGATGATTTATATTAATGACAAAACCCATTATCTTGCTCTATTTATTTAACTTGTGCTTAATTTGGCTAATGTACAGTTCCTTCCTCTCATCTTGCTCAATGATTCATGATTTCAGGAGTACAAATGGTCTTTCAAAGCTAGCCTCAACAAAATCCACAAAATATTAGTTATTTACACGTTGAATTGTAAGGTCTTATCTAATTATAATTGAATCATGATCAAAGCATTTACAGATTGGGATAGCATAAAGTGTATGTGGTGCAGAGAGAAGAGTTAACATTTTGGAAGAATAAATGTTGTTTTTGTAATGGCAACAATTAAAGGCTGTATATTAAACAAAACTGACGGGTGAGTTTTAAGCCATGTTAGAATGGTGTTACCTCC
Organism: Boleophthalmus pectinirostris; assembly: GCF_026225935.1. Taxonomy (NCBI): domain Eukaryota; kingdom Metazoa; phylum Chordata; class Actinopteri; order Gobiiformes; family Gobiidae; genus Boleophthalmus; species Boleophthalmus pectinirostris. The sequence goes on along the minus strand of NW_026571515.1, from coordinate 33,571,793 downwards.
TCAAAAACATACCTGGAGTTGTGTTTTGTTTCATTCACACGTGTTTGAGTGATCCTTTATTAGTTTGTCTACAGATCCCAAACTCAAAAAGCTCTGTTTTAGCTTGTGATACTATGAAATTGATGATGGAAATTATTTAAATGATCCTAGTGAAGATGTATGGACTTTAAAAACACAGTAGAGCACTTCCTGACAAGACATCACAAGGTGGTGGAGTGTTTTCTGTTTGAGAGAATAACTCAACCTAAATATGCAGGATTTGTGTGTTAAATATGTGTGAATAAAACAAAACACAACTTCTGTTTATATGTATTTGTTTTTATAAAAAATGTGATTAATGGTGGGAGGGAGACTATATGTTTTGTCATATTGCCCACTTACAGTCTTCAGCCTCAAATGCATGATAAAAATATGATACATTTCAATGTATCTACCTACACGATTGTTGTTAGTATATTATCCATGTGCAGTATATGAATAAAATAATTTCAGTTACACATTTGGTAGTTTAGTTTCTCAGTTTACATAGTAATCTGGCAGTTACATTCAAAAATCATAATATAGACACTTAAAGTATTCGTGCTCCTGACAATCATATTTCTGTGTGTTTGTATGCACAGTGGGCTTTGACTGTGATTCCTCTGACAGCAGGAGAAGGTAAAAGGAGGGAGCCTATAGAACAGATGGCTGTGCACTAAGTCTGTGTTATAAGAACATCTCAGTGACAGAACACAAGATGCTGCTGCTGCTGAATCTACGGCTGCTTTAAGACGTCTCTCTCATCATCTCAAGAAACTTTTAAACTTACACCTGTGCTGAAGACACAAGCACTTTTTAATTCTTTGTAGACTTGCGTTTTTTGGTTAGTCTTCTTTGGGCAATATTGCTGATTTTCACATAACAGCACAGCATGTTTGAGAAGGGGAGTGGTGATACGTAGAGTTTAACATATGGGGTATTTAGTAAGTGGAAAGATTTAAAATGACTAAATAAGTTATGATTAAATTATCTTTGGGTTTGTTCCAGTGTTTAAGTAGAGTTATGTCTCCCTCTACTGGCAAAAATATTGCTCCGCACCTTGGACATCTATTTTTTTCTTCCATGTTACGTTTATAGTTTTGGTTTGGATTATGTCCATGCAGGTATAGTTCTGAGGTAGAGGTGGGCAGTATTAACCAAGAAACTGATCTATATTTTTGGGGACTTTCCTGATGACGATATACAAACAGTATTGTGATAGTCCCTTAGAAATGTGCTAAATCATGCCTGTTGAGGTTTAGGTTCAAATATGACAAAATTTTAATGTCCTATAAAAATAAACTCTGAATGGCTTTAATAAAACATTTAAAATAGGTCATTTAATTAATTTTAGAATACAAGTAGCATTTGTTGTTGTTTGTCTTTCATTATTGGATCTCAGTCAGTACAGTGAAAATCTTAGTCGCCAGCTGGTACGGAAGAGTCAGTAAAAAAAATCTATGACGTCATTTTAGGTCCGGTGTTGCAGATCCCAAATATGTCCTAAGATCTGTTATGTTAGATTTAATGATTTTGGCTGGGATTGAGGGCATTTGTAATCGCTGATACGCAGCAAACCTGTGACAGCCTCCGAAAGAGTAGTAGTAATTTCCTCCTTCTCTTCCTTTGATCCACAGAACGTCAATGGGAGGAACCACGCTTATGTCCGGAGTGTTCTGGACAAAGATGAAAGCAGTTTAAAATACAGTCACAACAAAGAGTGACTGAGGTCCTAATTGATACATCTTATGAATAGGTGTCTATACATCACATCATATATATATATATATATATATATATATATATATATATATATATATATATATATATATATATATATATATATATATATATATATATATATATATATATATATATTATTACCATTTATTTCAAATTGTATGATTAATAGGCAGAATTAAATATGGTGTAATTGTGTATAATTTCATAAAAACATTATATTGAGCTCACAATAAATGGAGAGTTGTACAGGAAGCTGTTGAGAAATAACCATAGTTAAGCAATGGCTTAGACAAGGATATCCAGGGTGCATTTACACAATAAAGCAAAATGTGTGATTAGCCAGGATTAGACAATGTAGAATATTTTGTTGATATCTGCTCAAATTTAACATAACATAAGATAATGATTATGTTTATAGGATAGAGGCTATGTTCCTTATTTCATCAAGAGTCATTGAGAAGAATTTAAGTGTGTTACTTCTAAAGTTTAATAGAATGAGACAAGAGATATTCATGTTCCATGATCCCATCAGATCTCAGAAGCTAAGCAATGCCGGACCTGGTTACTACTTGGATTGGAGACCACTGGGAAAATCAGGTGCCACAGGGGGGCGCCAGTCACAAAAACTGTCATTGTGCCTTTAGGCCAGGCACTTCACTCACATAGCCCAGTATGAAAGTGGTGTGGCGACAACTAGCATGGCAGCCGCGCTTCAGTCAATCTGCCCCAGGGCAGCTGTAGCTACAATAGTAACTTACCACCACTGGATATGGGGTGAATAAATAATGCTCTGTATTATATATCTGTGAAAAGCGCTATATAAATAAAAAAACTTACTTACATACCATTAGTTGTAACTTACAACTAGTGGGTCCCTCTTGGCTATATAAATAATTTATCTTGTATATTTAGGCCTATATTTGTACCTTGATCGTCTCCATCAAACCCTGGACCTTCTGCTCGTCCAGCTCCGGGGGAAACGGCCTGATGAGCACGTTAAGCGGCACCTGGTGGACCTCACTCACGCTGTCCGAGTGAATGGAAGACATAACTGACGGTCTCTTGGACGAGAAAACTCTACAATAAATACGAAAGCTGTTACTAAATCCTGATAGAAACATTAGCCTTGAAAATGTGGTGTTTACTTCTTGCTTCCGGGTTTGCTGGGCGGAAAGATTACGTCCCTAGTCAGGCGGACACGCCCACACAAGTGTAAACTTTTCCCTCATTACACCTGAATTTTCTAAGATTTCTAATATTTGTGTCAAAAAGGTAAGTACATATGTTAAATTAGATATATTATTTTGATGTTGCTAAACACTGAAATGTTTTTATTATTATAAGAAACATGCCGGCCTGTTCGACAGAGTATTTTATTTCATCTATGATGCCCATGTAGCTAGCCAATTAGCATTTAGTAACCTTCAACAGCCTTAATTTTGCTAATTTTCACTACTTTGTTTTCACCGTTTTACCTGCTCAGCTTGATCATTTGACTACTGTCAATATATATGTATATTTATGTGTGTGTTTTATTTTTAACAATAAATGTCCTTTCAATTTGCAGTAAAACTTTAACAATTTTCAACAAGTGAAGTCAAGAAATGGGTGATTTTGACAAAGTAAGATTTATATGTCCACACATTATATTAAATGTATTTCTTCAAAGCCTGCACTTGATAATATAGTCTATTTTTGAAGGTGTTTCAAAGAAGACGTCTGTGGATACATTAAACATGCCTGAGCCTGGAGCATCGCACAGGTGAGGGGAAAGCTTCAAAGCAATTCAGATACTGTTGTTTTTCCAAAAGCCATTTCTATCTAATGGAACTTATAATGAGACAATTAAAATGATTTCTTGGACAGCAGAAACAGACCATTAAAATGAATTATTACAAATGCTCTGAACAACAATGACTGTGCTTTCATGTTGATTAATTGGTCACAGGGGAGTAAGTTACAACATGAAATGACTGGACTATATATAGCATGTAATCATTAACAATGGAATCACAATATCCTGTAACAAAACGCTTCCTTTTTAACTGAGGACTTGTAGCGAATGCAATTAACGTTTCACCTCATCGCCAAAACACATTGTTCAGAATTCAGGAGTGGGTTTCCTCTAATTGGTTTGGAAGACACTTCGATTTTCCACTATGACTAGGCTTTAGTGTCGTGTCCATTTAATGAATTATGCAAAATCAATAGAGATGAAAGACAGGACTTATAGATTGTATAATATTTGTACTTATATGTCACTGTACAGTTAATGTATTTCAGTATTTTTAAGAAGGATTAAAAATATTACAAACGAATTATAGCAATATAATTTTGTCTCAATTAAGCATCTCTATGGACAATAATTTCTTTGCCTAAAATGTCCCACAGTATGGCATTTATCTTGCATTTACACAATTACAGGTTTTTCAAAATAGAAAAACATGGACCGTTAGTGAGTGCTGGTTCCCCTTTCTACAGATCTAACTAGTAATTTGGCATGCTCTTTCATACTTGTCAAAGTTTAATTAAAGTTTAATATACTGTGGAACATTATTTCCAAAAAATTCAAATATCCATGGGCACAAGAAGGTTGTTTCCACCCTCCAATAGAAAAAAATACATAGTTCACCCCTAACTATGATTTAATATCATAGTCATATAATAGTGGTTATAATTGTATTCCACCACACTTTGTCTGACCCTCTGCTGTCACGGCACCACTGTGTAGTAGTCACAAAAATATCTCAATTAAATAAATTGAGTTAGTCACACAGGGAGTGGTGGGTTATGGAAGAGCAGATTTCCTTTTAATATTAGCTTCGGTCCCCATAGGATTGTCACACACAGAGCACCTGAAGAAAATTACCTGCCAGGCGTTTTGTGAGTGAGGTGCGCTATATTTATTCATGTCTTTTACACATTGACATGCTTTTAAAGTGATAATTACTGTGACGCTCTTTAGACTATATCTGTGAGGCATGAGTGAGGGGAACTGTGGTGTGTGAACATGTTATTCAGTGTCTTATTGCTGCTTATAATGACAAAATCAGGACTAAACAAGAATTAAACCAAGGCCAAACCAAGACCAAACTAAGACTAAAGAAGACTAAACTGGAACTAAACCAGAACTAAAAGGTATAAAGGCTATAGGAGTACACCAAGGATAGTTGAAGGCTTAAGAACCAGAACTATCTTTTGAAAAAGTCAATACTGTCTTATTATTATTATATTTAAGAACAGTTTTGAACAGCTAAACTTAGATTTAGCTGTTGACAACTGTTCTTATAATCAGCCAGGACCTGTTTACCTGCTTAAAAGAAAAATATTATGCAAAATTGACTTCAAACATGTCATAATTGTAGAAGAAGATTCCAACTGTCTGACACCTTCTCCAGGACTGTCTCACAGGTGTTAAAAAGGGTGTTCCCTCTGTCCTGGTGCAAAGTTGGTGCTTTTTGTATCGTGACGGCCTCTCTGATCCAACGGTGGTACTTGTTACTTTAAGTACAGATGACTCTGCAGTTATTCCAGTAAAACAGAGGTATATTTGGACTAAAATAAGTATGGGGAACAGAAAGTTTGAAGATTGATAAACCAGGACTAAACAAAGCCAGACCAGGTCTAAAATGACTAACTACATGTCATAACAGAATAGACCAGAACTGACAGCTATATGAGGATGAACTAGGGCTAAACTATGACATGAATGAACCAACGCAAACCAGGTCTAAAGCAGGTCTAAACTGGGTAGGGTATAGTATGAACCAGAATGTGATTAGGACCAGTGACTTAACTAGTACTGCTGCCTAACTGTTTCTAAACCATTACACAGTATCCAAACCCAGATCAGAAGCAAGTCTTGCCTCAGGTTTCAGAACTAGAAGTGGAATGGCTGGACTTGTTTTAATCTACCCTAGCCATTTGGACACTTGTTTTAGTAAATTTATTTTGCTCAAACTATTCCAAACATAAACATTACAAAACACCGAAGCCTCCTGCTGTTTCCACTTCACCACATGAAAGCAAAACGGAGCTATTTAAAAACCACCCTCCTTGACTTTCTCCTGAATACTGATGACAAGTTGGATGCATAAAAATGTGATTTAGAGACAGGACTTCAAACGAGCGGCATACGGACGAGGTGGACCCGCTGCCAGCCAGAGACAAGGAAGCAGATGGGTTTTTCACAAACAACACAAACATCAAGAACAGCGAGCTAAAGAGCCTGGCAGTCTCACTCGATGAAACAGTGAGGAACGAAGGCTTCTAATGAGCTGCTCTCCTGTGATGCACAATCTGAGAAGACAAACTGTTCGCTCTTAAAGGGACAGTCACACTCAAATGGTTTTAAGGATGTTAATGTTTAGTTTGTTCACATCTTTTAGTATGCTTTTGTTTGTTTTACTGTAGGTGTGAATCTGACAGTATTGGTATGGCGTTAAACTCACAATGTGCTAGAGAATGCGTTTTTTTGGGGAAGCTTGTGGTATTGTAAACTAGTTACTTTCACCAGCAGGTCTGCATGGTCTTTGACAAAAATCTTATGATCTTTCTGAAATGTATTGTGAGAAGGTTTGCGATTCATGTTTTCATAGTAGGATTCTGTTCAGACTGCTCATTTCATACATGTCCAGAAGTGTTAACATTTGACAAAAGAGATGTATTACAGGCACGTTGAAAAATAAGGGGAGAAGTGAAAAGTATGCTTAACCAAGAACACCTAATCTAAAATCCAAATTCCACAGCTATACACATTAGCTCAAAATGCTCTTTTCCACCTTGTGATGTCATGTAGTGATAGTTATCAGCTACCCTTTACCTTTAGTTCAGTGAAGATTGGCCATTCCAGGGCTGAAATCATCCAAATAATTCTAATAAAGCTGTATGAAGTTTAATAGCACATCCATTGATCTTGTAAGATGTTCCTGTATTACCACATGACATCATAAGGTGAAACAGAGTGTTTTCTGTTTGAAGAAAGATTTGTGTTTTAAACATGTGTGAATGAAACACAACTCCGGGTATGTCTTTGAAAACACCATTATAATATAGATTTGAAAGTGGCATAATATGGGTTTTTTAGAATGTACACTGTCGTCAAAATGACCATGTTACAACCCTCTGTTGTAACAATGCACTGATTTTATTGTTAAATACAAGAAACTTCTAGACCTCATGGGGCACTGAATTAGACTGTACATAAACCCAATGTTGTGTTTTGCAGCAGCCAACCAACAGAGGGCGCCAGATGTCAGGTGAAGAGTCATGTCCTACAGTGAGGTAAGGCCACAGTCTGTAACATGTTGCTTTGTTATGAAGTCAACAGGAAGGACACCAGTTGCTTTTAGCCTTATTGCATTGAAATCTGCCACACACATGCTATTACACTTATTACTGATGATTTCCCTTAACAGTGTATAGGTAAATCTGCTGTTAGATCTAAATTTACATACTGGTGGGTAGTGATTAATGAACCTTGTTGAAGTAGTGCTCTCGTCCAATCTGGAGGCTGTGTTTTTTTTCTTGAAGACACTGAGAAGATGACAGCTCCTGGGGTCACAATCTTTGAAGTGTCAGAAAAGCGCGCACTGTTTTTGAGCTTGTTTTCAATAATTTAGCTGATGTGCGGAGGCAGTGGCTGTGGGAGGGGCATTCTGTCTGCATATGTCTGAGTGATGCAAGCTTGCAACGTCCGAATCACTGTATAGTTTCTTCACTGTGAATATATAAGGACTAAACCAGGGCTAAACCAGGACTAAACCAGGACTAAACCAGGGCTAAACCAGGACTAAACCAGGACTAAAGAAGGACCGTATCTCTAAAATAAATAAGAACTAAACAACCAGGAACCACCACCACCAGGACTGGAACTTAGAAAACAGATGTCTATACCAAGAGTAAATAAGGACAAAAAAAACAGTCAAAACTAAGACTAAATCAGGACTATCTTCCTCCTGTAGTCTAAACCAGGACTGAATCAAGGTTTAGGCTAAATCAGGACTAAAGTAGAACTAAATCAAGTCTAAACCAGGACAAAAGCAAGTTTAAGACAGGATTAAACCAGGGCTAAACCAAGAATAAATCAGATCTAAACCGGGACTAACCCAGGCCTAACTCAGGTCTAAACCAGGTCTAAATCAAGTCTAAACCAGGGCTAAACCAGGGCAAAGAACTAGACCTATATTCTTGGAGGTAGACCTTGTCACTTGGCTGTCAGTGTTCTGTATGCGGCCCCTGTCTTGTACCTGCTTCCTCTCTCCTCTGCTGCTGTTGTGACACGCAGCACACCCACGGGTGATGTAATTGGATTCCACGGGTCCCCATTTTACAGTCCATTGCCGTGTAATGAAATCAGTTATTTACTTTCATCATAAAATCTGATAAGGGCCAACATCTGCCGGTAAAGTTTGACTGAGTACTGCCCATGAATGCTGATATGATGACAGATAAAGTGTGTGTAGTATAGGGCAGGTTTCATTCATCCTTTGGAATCTGATTATTTCAGTCTCACCAGAGACATTGTCAATAGTATTCTAAGGGTGAGGTAGAGTTACTTATGAAATACATCTCCAAACTGAACAATCCACAATTGACCTGATTATTTGTAGTTTGAGAGGTGGGCCATAGTATATTGACTGCACTTTGATGCTTAACTTTACAGTGTATTCACATTTGTGTAATACATAAATCTCAACCAATACAGATTTTAACTCTTTTATAAATATTTGTTCATGTGAATATTGTTTTCAGGATAACATTGCCCACTACTAATTAGGATATAGGTCCACAAACCTGTATAGAAACAAGATACAGTGTGTTAAGCATGCGAAATTTCACTTTAGTTAATCTGTGCAGACAGAGAGGATATAGTTAACAGTACGAGATAAACAAACTGAAAACATCTGCATTTAGAATTTCAATGGCCAATTTCCCCACAGAATTCTAACCTGTCCTTCACCTACATTTGACAGTTATTGTCCCTAGTGTTGAAAGCTTACTTTTTCCTAGTGTAATATCAATGATGCTTTCTTATCTTTAAACTTTAAACTCTTGTGGTAGAGACTACCACTACCTGCTTGTCTCCATGGAGTGCTTATAGCTTTGCCTGAAATGCTTCACAGTATGGCATTAAACTCGTCTATCTCCATGCAGTGTGATGTAACCTGGCCAAGTTTTTATTCATATCCATGAATATTCTCTGTGTAAAAATGCAAGTTTTTCAAGGCTTTATTGAGCAATCAAAACAAATAAAATAAATGGTAGATACATTTAATACCATACTGTGGAACACTCTAAGCAAAGCAGTATCACTGTGGAGACACGCAGGCCAGGTAGCAAACCCTTTACCAAAAATGACCAGGCTCACCTTGTAATGTAACTTAACATCACCAATAGATACACTTTTATCTGAAATATATACAAGGAAGCAGTGATGGCTATTGACTGATATTTGACTCTTTGAAAAGGAAAGATGTAATTACAGATTTATAGATTTTTTTTTTGCTGGGAACTTTTTGCTGACCTGACTTCTGCAGCACGGTAGAACAACAGTAGTGGTAATTACTCGCCCATAGTTGTGTGTAGGGGAGAGATAGTGCTCCAAGTGTCTAGTTTCAGCCTCTCCTCTGTCTCATTATACACTGCAGCTTGCTGGAGGACACTGAAGGACAAGCGATTGCATTCACGTCTTGTATATTCCCCTGAAACCAATCAAGAAAAGCCACGGAATAATAATCCTTGTCCGCTGTCATGATTCATTTTTATTTTGCCCCATATTTTTGCCCGGCATTTGAGTCATTCGGAAAAGACCGGTCCCAGCGTAAAATCAATGTTCCATTAAAATTTAACGAGGAGGAAGGCTTAATAGTGGTGGAACAGATGCCGAGGCTTTTGATAACACCCACGTCTCAGGAACTTTCATTGAAGCTGTCAGGCCCTCAGCCCAGCACAAACAAAAGGAAACCAGCGTCCTGTGGATTGTAGCGGCGAAATAACAAGTTTGTAAAAGAATAGTGAAGCTCATATAATCTATTAATCATCAACCGAGGAGAACACGATATACTGTAATACTGATTCTAAAGAGCTCAATCTTACCGGTGTCTTTTGGGGTTTAAAACTAGGACTGGCACAAAAATTCTACATATTTTTCTAAGACTGATTAAGCATGATTTTCTATTTCTATTTTGATTTCTATTTTTCCTTTTATAAAACATGAAAAGCATCTTCAATATTAATTTTCTGAATATAAACAGGACAGACTTTTAAACAGTGCCAATTATTGATGCATGTTGTAACTGAGAGAATATTGGCTGTAGACATCTCCATTATAAACTATATTTTCACAATGTTTACTTTTTTGTTATCTGTTTACTACTATGTTTTGTTCTGTACAAAATGTATGGTGAAATCAACATGCATTTGTTCTCATCTTATCCAACTCCATAGTAAAGTCTTAATCAATAAAATCAGCCATCACAATAATGTTGACTTTTTGGAGGCATAAAGTTCTGAACTAAAATGACATATGCCTATCTTTCATCTCCCAAAGTTAAAAGTGCACTGTGTAACTTTTCTAGTGGAAGGCCTGTCACCTCCCAGTCTCCTCGGAGATGTCATTGCTTTGTCTTGCGATTAAACATGTCTGTCTCCACAGAGACAAGTAGGGGACGCTGCCAAGCCAAATTACAGGTCAGATCTATGGAAAATCATTGCTTACAATAAAAATTTATGTTTTTCTAGGGATTTTTATGGCAATAAAAACACTTGTAATTGAATGTAAGATAGTCCTTGTGTCATCTCATGCTTGTTTTCATGGAGATAAGTTTCATACTGTGGAACTTTCCAGGCATGGAGACAAGCAGGTGGCAAATCTGCTCACCAGAAAAGTTACACAGTGCAGCTTTAAATCAATGCATTTTATAAGTGACAGTGCACAGAAAAGAGAGTGGACTTAAGGCTCCTTGTGCTATGGTTTTATTAACGTTATCATTGCTATTGTTGTCATCATCATTATTATTATTATTATTGTCACAGAAGAGAAATCAAACCTTCAGTCATGGCTTCAGTTTGTTCACACTCAAATGGAGAGACACAAAAAGAGGAAGAGCTGGAGAGAGAGAGAGAGAGAGAGTGGAGTGAAAATCTTAATCATTTTTCTTGAGGACCATATGGGAGGTTTCAAGCAGCCCACCATATGTTGAAGGCTTTTGTCATGGAAATTATACGTTTTTGGCACTTTTCATTGCGCAGCCGAGTCGGGCACATCAACAAAATAAAACCAGAACAGAAACTCCACAGACATGATCAGATCTTAAAGAAACACAAGAGTTTGAAGTGGATTCGATACTTAAAACAGACAACTTTGAATCAAGACACTCCCTGATTGGCATGGCGTCCCAGACTTTGTGGTATACCTGTATTATAAGTCGATTTTTTCCATTTTTAAAAAAGATAGCATGAATACAAAAGGAGCAATTATATGCCTACATGCATTGTCATATTATTGCTGTGGTATATGTACAGTATATTTACAAAATTGTCAAAGAGGAACAATGTTTTCGGACGTGAAAATAGAATTAGAGTGCGCCTCCCTTGATTTCAATGGTTTAAGCCTGATTGCGGTAATTAGTTTTAAATGATGGTTTTTGGTGCTGGAGCTTAGCCGTGGAGAGACAGGTGGTTGGAGGCTTTCATGCAGTGTTTCAGCTGGACTCAGACAGCTCTCAGTGTCAAGCATATTCGGTTAATCGATCATCGCGGTTTAGAGCTGTACGGTTTAGCAATTTTTGTGGACAAGTATTGCAATTGCATTGAGATTTGACAGATATGTTTTACAAGATTCTGCTCAGATTGCCTTAACATTTGAAAGGAGATTGAAATATGAACTGATAAATTAATACAAGAATTCCATGCATTTCAGAACATTTTTATAATTTGTAGAGGTCTAAACTACAGGTACAACAAGATTTTTCTATTAAAAAAACAGGATACTTTGTTGTTTAACAGAGGACATTCTTTTATCTAAATTATTGCAGCCTTTGCGATTTGATAAATGTGCCAACACAAATTGCGATTCTGATACGTCATATAGTATCAACTATCCCTATATGAATAATCATGTTACAATGAAAGAGTGAGGAAAAAAAAATATATATATATTCAGTCAGTCATTTAAAATCAATAATAAAGTGCTTTTTTATCTAGCTGTTCACATTAGCATTAGCATAGCATATTATCATTCAGAAAGTTGAGTGTTTTAAAGCTGACATACTCTAGAAATGGCAAAACATTAGATTATGAAATTAAGGATTTGCTTTTGTTTGATGATTATGGTGTCAGTAATCGTGAATTATCATTAAATCGTGATCTTTCTTTTCACAATAATTGCAAAGCAAAATTTTGATATCATGACATCCCTTGACTGGACCGGACAGCGCTGAAACCCCTCTATTCTGTCTGTGTTGTTCTATTGGAGAGTGTTGTGTATTATCCAATATGCAAATGGCTGACAGTGCGTTTGCCTGCTGCTGCTTGACCTTCCCCGTGGAGGTCGGCTCTATCTGCAGTCTGTCCCAATGCACCTGTTCCTCCACAGCACCAGCTCTCTGTACAACTCAACACGTGCTGGACTCTGCGCTGGGCTAGTGTAGTGTCATTCAAATTACCCCCAGAACAACAAAAGGCAAAACAAACAAACGGAGAAGAGAAAACCTCCTTTAAATTTGATTGGATGCTTCAGATTTTTGGTCTAAATCATGGTTCATGGTGGTTCTGTTATTGCTTTAGTCTTTGTGAATCACAAATGCACGTATTGTTGACTGATGCTGATACACACAGAGACACTAACACTATCGTTTTTGGAACAATTTATTGCCTGAGATTCAAAGACAAAGGCGCGACACGAGGAGGCGCTGCCGTTGGGGGAAGAGCAACATGCAGAGGATTCAGGATCTGTTTGTGATGTCTTTTATTGCCTGATATCGGCTGCAACAGAACAGCGCTGATTGTGTTACAGGTGAATTGCTGTAAGAAAAGTTATTGCCAACAAAAGTCTGCATTCATTCACTGGGCCAGTGCTTCTGTACATTGTTCCTCTTTAAAACTAAGTCCCAGGGACTCTACAGTTTTCATGCATATCAACATTTTCTTTGAAGATCAGCAGCATCTTACAAGATCAATGGATGTCCATATTAAAACAATTTAAAATAAAATAAATACATGATAATAAATAAGTAATAAATAGAAAAAAATAAATAAATGATTAGATTAATAAATAGTCAATAAATAAAGTATTTACATGATAAATAGATGGGATTTAAAGGTGAGTGAAGCTTTGAGCGACAGACTGATGGACTTTGTAACTGAGGGTGAGGAGCACAGAGCCGAGGAGGAAGAACGGGGCATTGCTATAGACTCTGTGAGTTTAACACTGAACAGCCTGTTCAACAGGCGACGGGAGCATTCACTGTTACAAGGTACTGACCTATGGCCTATGGTCCTGTAGCTTATGTAGCTTTTTGGAAAACCCACAGTTACAAAGGAACCAGCACAAAAAATAACTCTAGAAAAATCATATAGAAAAATAACATCCATTGAATTTAAACATTGGTGTGAAAAAGGGTTCTAACCTTTAAAATGATCTCCCTTTTTTGCAAATACTGTCATAGTTCACATTTTCATAAAAAGTTGGCAGTTGCAAAAGAATTCAATTCTCAGCAAATAAAAAGCAGCATAAAAATACAAGAGGTCATTTTGTCTAAAAAACAAAGAACACTGTTAGTTCTTTTTCATGTTTTTTTTTCTTTTTTCATTACTATTTGCTATAAAATATCAGGAATCTAAATATTATTACTATTGATATCAATATCATTATAGTCATTGATAAAAATTCACATGCCAGGCCTCATATATAGTGTGAGAGTGTACAGTGCGTGTACATGCGTACATGGCTGTGTCCGAGTCTATTATACTGTGAACACTAACCTACAGTCTCTATTTGGGGAAGGTTGTTGATTGTTAGTTCCTGTGGGCGATTAGCTACTGTCGTGTGCAGGGGAAAATCCAGCATCTTTTGAAAGTGTCTTTGCCATAATTGTTTCTTCACATAATCTCAGTGAAAATATTGCTTTCTAAAAAAAGGGAAGAAAAAAGGCATGGAGGGCAGAGTGAGCAGGATTATTGTGTGTTAGTTTTCTGATCCGGAGTCGTCCTCGTCTGCTGAGCCCTTGAAGCACGCTGACTCGTAGTGCTTGTTCAGGTAGGACTTGAGGGCGAAGGTCTTATTGCAGCGCTTGCATCTGTAGTGCTTGAAGGCAGAGTGCGTTTGCATGTGGGCGCGGAGGTTGGAGCGGTCGGCGAAGGCTTTCCCACAGTGGGCACAGGCGAAGGGCTTCTCTCCTGTGTGTGAGCGCATGTGGCCCTGCAGGAGCCAGGGTCTGCTGAAGGCTTTGCTGCACACGTCACACTTGTGCTTGAGGTCGTGGGTCAGGATGTGCATGGCCAGCGCGGGCATGGACACGTACACCTTCCCACATGTCGGACACTTGCGTGCCATCTTGCTGTCCAGGCTGCGGTGCGTCTGTTTGTGCCGGCTCAGGTTGGACGAAGTGGCGTAGGTTTTGCCGCACTCGTTACAGGTGTGTCTCGCCGTACCGCTGACCCTCTCCGCCACCACTTCGCTGGGACTCTCTCTGGAGCTCGCCCCCCGGTGGTCGCGATCGCCCTTCCTCCGTGAGCGCCCGTCCGAGATGAAGAAGGCATCCATGGTGTACCCCTCGGCGGGACCATCCGACTCCCCACTATAGTATCCGCTGGCTGTCATCCCGGACTGTGGGCTGTCAGGCTGCTTGAGGTCGGGGTCGCAGTACTCTTCTCCTCCGCTCACCGGGCTGTACAGAGGGTCCGACACCAGCCTGTGCTCCAGCTTCTTCTCCCCCTGGTACACAGATGGTGTGATGTAATCCTGGATGTAGCCTGCATAAAAGACACACGCGGTTAGGAGGCTGTCACTATAATTATAAACAATAATCGACTTCTACTAATAAAAATCGTTCAATACATGATAAATGGAACAACAATTTTTGGGCGTTAATTAGAGATGTCACAAAACTAGTATCGAAACTAGATACTTATGTAAGCAGGTACTGGTACTAAAAATGTCACATTCACAGGACAGAAACGAACCTTTCCTGAATAGGTCTGCATGATCTTGAGCTGTATCATAACAAGCATAAGACCACATAGACTAGAATCCGCTATGGAACATACTCGGACGACTGAGGGATTACACAGATAAAAGGCCACAAAGAAAGTACTATGATTTAATGTCATTCTATTGTCTAAATAGTGGTATCGGAATAGGCATTGAGCATCAATTCTATTCTCCAGTATCGAAATCGATCGAAATTTTAGTATCGTGACAACAACATTTATCCTGTGTCCTTTCTTTGCACACTAAGTGGGTGGGAAATTTCTGGTTATTTTTTTGCAGTATAAGATTTGAGCTATAGAAGGTTAAATTATGAACTTATGACTCATAGATATACAAATAAATTACTTAAGTGTTGTATTCTGCTATTTCTACACAGCAGGTCATAGCATAATTCTTCCCTATGGTTTGGTTTCAATATTATCATCTATATTTACTTCACCGATATATCGCACTTCATAATGTGTTATGGTGACAGGCCTCCATGCGTTTGGCCAGAGGTTTTGATGGAGAAGGACACAGTGACACGCGCTGATTACATGATTATCACGTTGGATGATTGCCCTTCATCAAACGCAGGAGGAGACATTTGCATTTCTCCACATCTAACAGGTTAGACACAATAGCGAGGAAACAGGACACGCTTAACTGCATTTATGAAGGTTGTAATTTTACAGTCGGGATGAGCAGCCGATAATAACTCATCAGAGATCTCTCCTGAGTGCCAGCTACACTGCACCAGGATCTTAAATGAAGCCGTCTTATTGATTAGAACTTCTTTGAAAGATAAGACTTTCTTCATCTCTGACACCTCAGTCCTTTGTGACTGAGCTCTGCCCTTGTTTCGTTAATGAAGATTTGAGCTGAGGCCTGAAGTCAAACAGATGAGCTGCTAATTCAAATGAACCATGCGCACTGTTTATGGGTGTGTCATGGTTCCTTCTATTGATTCTATATCAAATGCAGCACTGGCAGTTGTAAATATCTTCTGGTTTTAGCTAGTTTAAAGGGCTTGTACCTATGTTTTTTTCCATGTATTTGAGCAAAATGTCATGCCCCAGTACAGATATATTATATATTATATATATTATACGCAGCTCTTGAGATTGAAATAAGTCTGCTGTGTACTGCCTGCATCTAATTATAAAGCCTTTTATTGTTTTATAGTCAGGAAGTGCACAGTTAGCATGCTACACATTGCTAGGAAACTCCGCTCTTGTCTCGAAAGTTGTGAAAAGTGCTTTTAAGCATAAGATAAGGGAGGAATAACTTAAAACCACTGCAAACCGTTTAAAATTAAGTAGTTCTATTTTTCACATTTTAAGACAGTAAAAAACAGATACAGCAGTTTTAACACAACACAATGATATCTGTGTGATTTTAATGTCTCGTAATTTGAGGGAGGTCTATTTTTGTTAGAATCATTTGACTTTTGAGCAGTACAACAAAAGGGAGCAAAAAGGATTCGACAGTGGCATTTACACAGTACTGAATGAGAATTGGCAAAATGAAAGTTTTAGAGAAATTCTTTCCTCAAATGAATGGCTCACTGCATAACGCTACAAAAAAGCTCAACTAAGCTCTGAGCGCAGCATGCAGTGGAAATTAGGTATTGACTGTTTTTTAATGAAATTCAAAGTTTTCATCTGATCAATAGACTATCATCTGTAAAATAGTGCAGCTGCTAGAACAGTGGGCTCAAGAGAAGGGAAATAACATAACATGAAAGCAGATCACACACAGTAGCAGTGCACCTATAGGCATATCATGATAATTACTATATAGACTTATTGTTCTATATATGATCAATGAAACAATACTTTTTGGAGGGAAATATTTATCATGGGTATTTTTTTGTACCAGTGGAGAACTTAAGTTATTTTTCTGTACGATAATAAGATTTGAGCTTAAAAAGGTTGGATAAATAACAAGCTGAACAACAAATGGCAAAAGAAATAATACTTTATACTTGTAGTATTGCTATAAACATATATAATATTTAATCTGATATTAGTCCTCTTTTAATCAGCAGAGACAAAAAAGTGACATTTATTCTCCAGACATTGCATTAAAATGGTATGAATGCTAGCATGAATTGCTGCTATCCATAGGAGGTGCTGACAACTGCACAGCTCTTTGTTGTAATGACATGTATGTTTATGCCAGCTCCCATTGGACAATGCAGTTTTCTAATGTGGAAGATAGCAGGCGTGTTTCTTTTATTAAGTTGTTTTAGATGAATATTGCAATTTAACATAATGATCCACAGGTGTCATAGATTAAAACTATATAGCAGGCACAAGCACAGTAAACTGAAAGAAACTAAAATAATTCAAATATGGATCACTTGTGCCTCCATAGTCTCTGTACAAACCTGAGGGAAACATTGATATAGAGTAGGTTTTTTGGGATTCTGCTTTAAGGCTATTGTGTCAGTGGCAAAAATCAATATTATTATTTACCGTAAATAGTTTCTTCTGCAATATATGGCACTTGAAAATGTTTACAGTGCATTGAGTGTATAGTTGTGGGGCTGGATCGGGCTCTCTCCCATTGTTTGTGCAGAGGGTCACCTGTCTAAAGACGCTCAAGTGGCCTCAAGAAGCAGCCCATTAATTCAGCTCAAGTGCTCCTCCTGAGCCTCCTGAGGGCTCTGTTCACACAGCACTTTGTCACAGACACGACCGTGACATCTGCAGACAGAGACACGCTGCATGGCTCTACACTGCACTGAGTCTAACCACCAGGCAAACGGTCAATGCCACAGCACAGGGCCACCATATTGGATGTGATCATATGCTATTTATTAGAACTGCATGATTGTGAAGGGGAAATAGATCATATTTTTTAAAGAGGGCTTTAAGATGAATTGCAGTTGAATTAAAATTGCGATTTGAATTAACACACATAACAAAGGCTTCACGTACAATAATTTCCTCCACAGACTACAAAATATCTTATTCTGCATAAAAACTGCTAACCCTGTAGTTTACATCTGTACAAACATGTTCCAAAATGTTCTTGTATTAGTTTGTCAGTTTGTATTTCACTCTTTTTGTTAATTCTTCTGGACGTGTTTCAGATGTGATGTTTGAACAGAATGCTATTATTAAAACATAAAACATACATCTAATCTCAATTTCAATGCTTGTCATAAAAAATCATTTGTCCCTATTTTTTAGTATTGCGTTTAGACTTGTAGCATTAACATTTGAAAGAAGAAATATGAACTGATAACGAAAGAAGAATCAAATGCATTTCAGTGCATTCAGTGAGTAAAGGTCTAAGCTGCAAGGAAAGACTTGAATCATAATGAACAACTTTATTTATAAAAATGATTCAGGGTTAGTAGGGGGTTAGGCAGGGTTAGTTAGTAAGCCTGAATCATTCTTATAAAACTGTTCATTACAAATTAGGTCATGCTTTATTGAGGCTGATGATGTAGCTGCTACAACTTGTGTCTGAATATTTTGTTGCTGTTGTTGACACTGTTTTACCTAAAATCTGCAGCCTCTTTGATTTGCCAATTGCACCAGTTCAGATTGCACTTTTAATGTATTTGTAGACACTGTGCAGTTGTGATATTCCCCTCACACCTTTATTATAGTCTATAGAAACAGAATGTAAAATGTAATGTGAAATACAAGCTTGTTTTATATCACAACAGAGGCTTGTACATGCACACAGCACACGGCCGTTTACTGCGTTTCAATTAGCCAAGGTCAGACAAGAGCTCATCATTTAGGGCTAACGCTGTATCAGCCTTTACAGCTCATAGGCTCAGCTCTGTAATGCAAAGCAAGCATGTAATTAATGGAGCCTCTCAGCCACCCCTCTTTGTTGTTCGACAGACACTCAAGTCAAATGTCTGCACAAAGAGGAGAGAAACGCGTCCTGCCCACAGAACTGCTGACGCTGGGCTTTCGGCTGCTCGCACAATCCGCGCTATTTTACTGTTTTTCACTCTGCATCGGCTCAAATCATCCGCTCAAAAAGACTTACATTTATAGCAAGAGCAACAGTGTGTTTGTTGACATAAAGCTGGCCAATGAGGTGTCAGTAAAGATCCAGAAATAAGGCGATTTTTTTGTAGTTATAACTGAAATATTTAATTCATAGGATTAATTTATGTTATTGCAAAAGATTGTACTTATGTTTAGTGTTTGTTAAACTGATGGAAGAGGTGCCAAATATCCAAAAACAATTATCATTTTTATAGCTATAACCAAAATATAAAATGTGTTGCATTTATTAGAATTTATTGCAAAAGTGTCCAGTGTTTGTTTACTATATCTGACCAATGAGGAGCAAGTACACATCCAAAACAAGAACATTTTTATTGCTATGGATAAAATATAAAAATTCAAAAACAAGGACCATTTGTATAGCTATTCACGGGGTTTAAAAATTCCTTCCCAATATGAAGGATTTTGTGAGGACCTTTAGAAGATGTAAACTGCTTAGTTCTGATAAAGGGCAATTGCTACAGCTTGTTGAAATTCTGAAAGAGCTACAATATTTAATTTGTTGAAATTTACTGCAAAAGTGTCCAGTGTTTGTTTACATAAATCTGACCAATGAGGAGCGAGTACACATCCAAAACAAGGACATTTTTATTGCTATGGTTAAAATATAAAATGTTTTGAATTAATTTTATTTTATTGCAAAAGTGTTTTACTTATGTTTGGTGTCTATTTACATGATTCTAATTATGCATTGTTAGTAAACAGAAACAAAACACAATTGCCATAGCTAAAATATTATTTAATGCAAAAATGTCCAACGTTTGTTTACATAAATCTG
Source organism: Boleophthalmus pectinirostris (assembly GCF_026225935.1). Taxonomy (NCBI): domain Eukaryota; kingdom Metazoa; phylum Chordata; class Actinopteri; order Gobiiformes; family Gobiidae; genus Boleophthalmus; species Boleophthalmus pectinirostris. The sequence continues at coordinate 33,552,019 of NW_026571515.1, read as the reverse complement.
ATTGGATGTTGCCAATAAACATTCAAACACAAACACAAGCTACATTTTTTACCAGTCTAAAGATAAAAAAAAAAAAAAAAACTATACTGAAATATATTTTATAATTATGTATTCTGACCACATGTTGTTTGACCTACACATTTGAAAGCAAGTGAAAACATTATAATCCTTTCTAATCCCGATGCATCTAAATCTCAGTGGCCCTTTTGTCAGTGTTGACTTTGTTAGTTGAATAACAGGTGGCAGAGTCACAAGCTCTAGCCTTACTCTGTGCCAACAATCCCACATCATAAAAATCACAAAAAGCACTCACATTTTGGCCTTAAAAATGCTACAAAATGGATGACAGTTTTAGTGGAGGATGCCCTGAACTAGCTTGGACTGCGTGGACACCAGAGTACAGCTATGTTAGTTCTTCATGTTTACTGTACAAGCTCCATCACGTGATCTGCTTCTCTTTGCTTCTCTAGCATTTTTACATCCTTTTTCCCCCCCCTTTGCTTTCTCCTCATTCCTCCTGGCGCTACCTTATACAGTGCTCTGATATCTTATGTGGCGGCGGTGGGTTCTTGAAACTCTAAGCTAGTTTTCAAATGCCCGGAAGGACGAGAAAGATGTAGCATAGAGAGATGGGGGTGGGGTGACTGTGCATGGATGGGGAGAGGGGGGCACGCAAGGGGAGGATCGGACCATGATGGGAACCCAAGGACAAAAACAGCTAAGGACAAATGCATATCCGATACTGATCTGCTTTCTGAGGTTTTTTTTTTGTACAGTCTATGTAATGGGCCGCGCGTGTGGCTAGCATCCACAGGTTTAAAGCAGCTACCAGATACGTCACCAAAGCTTCTACCGATTAGACACACATTTTGTTCCCTATTTACATAAGCTAATCCGCCACTGTGACCTGAATTGTGCCGTCCTTCACTCTATAGTCAAAAAACAAAAGTCTACTACGGGCACACGGCGATGGGGGTTGGGTGAGCGTGGAGGATTATTTAGGGATATTGACGCACATATCATCCACAAGCATGTAAGGAAGTCCTGTACACTATTTGAGTAGCAGAGCAGAGCCTATCTAATGTAGAAACAAAAGAGAAAGCTACTCTAAGTGGAGAAATGTAGGACATGTCTACAAGGCAAGCACATATTTAAGTAGAGGGCTGCAGAGGGGCAGACTGGAGGCATGTAAACTCACCATTCTCACTGAGACGGACGCCCAGAGTAGTCACAGGGTCCGAGATGGAGCGCGTGAAAGTGAAGTCGTCCAGAGGCTGCTGCTGCTGCTGGTGATGGTGGTGGTGGTTAGACGAGGGGACGTTGGATGAAGAGAAATCATCAAGCTTGATCTTCTTGACCAAAAATGAGCGGGGCATGTTTCAGAGGATGGGAGCACTTAGTGGAGAAAAACACATGAGAGAAAGAGATGCTCGGACGGTAATCCTTTTGGTGAATGTGAAGACGTGGCCAAAAGCACGGGATGGAAAATAAAATGTAAATCAGAGAAGAACAAGGCTGGCGACAATGCTGTGTGATGCTCTCTGGCTCCCCCAGCTTCCCCCAAAACATAAAAAAATAAAAAATAAAAGCGATCCTGTTCAGCACTGGATAGCTCCTGTGATGCAGTAGGCTTAAGGGACCAGTGAGGAAGAGAAGAGATGGAGACAGAGCGGAGGAGAGAGGAGGGAGAGAGACTGTCAGACTAGCTGAGATCAGCAATCACGCCAGCCTTTATATGGGGCACAGGCAGTGGAAGATCAGGTGGTGCTGCGAAATGGAGCTGCTTAGCTTTAATCCATCAAATGTCCCCAGGGACACACATCAAATTACTACTGAACCGTCTGTGCATTCACACACAGACAGAGCAGCAGACCCCCCCCCCCCCCCCCCCCCCCCGCCCCCCCGCTACTGGAGGAGGAGAGAGGAGAGGAGGAGAGAGCAGAGACAATGGAGATGTGGATGAGAGCACTCGCTGTCCTCTCCCCCATTGTTTTCAGATGAAGTGGCACAGTTTATGTTTGCCTTGTAGCGGCCCTGCCTCCTCTGTCAGCTCTGTTACCTCAAAGCGCCTCGTGTCACTGTTGTTACGGCTCTTCTGTTATAACTGTGCTGTTACAGTATTGTACAGGGCTCATACACTAGTGTGTGAGTGTGTGGAGCTGGACTGTAGATTCCAGTAGAGCTATCTCTCCTCTCTCTAGCTCTCTTTCACACAGTCTCTCTATCTCCCTCTCTTACTTCCTCTCTTTCACTCTCTTTTTATCTCTGTCTCTCTCTTTCAATCTCCCCCCATCCTCTCTCTCTCTTTCTATCTTTCTTTCTCCCTCTCTCCATTACCGCTGCACAGATGTGTGTTCTGCCATGCGTGGCACTGAATTATCTGATTAATTAATTACATCTTTTTTGATTAGGGTGAAATCTCAAATTAGATTTGTGCTCAGTAAATTGGCCAGATATTCTCTGGGCTGGTTTGTATTTATGTGAGTTCATCAGCTCATTTTGTGAATTTTATGCTACATTATACAAGCTGTAATTCATAAGTTCAGGATTTGTTTCGCCCTTCAGCGTAAATCAAAGTGAAATATTTAAAAAAAATAATTAGATTGCAACTGCTGAACAGCACGGTGCACAAGCACCTGTTTGATGCACTGTTAAAGGGAAACACTTGAACCAACCGTGCTAATAGCAAATGAAAAATAGCGAGTTAAGGTAATTGAGTTAATTACAAAATTAAACAAAACAAAACTGCACCTAATGAATGAGAAAATATATAAAAATGAGATGTTTCCTTTACCACTTGTAGAAATGACATTCTTTAAATTGGACATACTGTGTGTAAAATGATGGACTTATATAATCTTTTAACCATATTATAATAATGTTCCCTCATCGACTTACACTTAGCTGTATTTCTTGATTCTTGATTTTTTAATAATCCTGCATTGTCCTATATTGCCTCTCAGTTCAGCAGTTTTGAACAGGAAGTCAAGGAACCAGTTTCTATTATTTAGCCATTTTAAATCAATACTGCGGTTTACAATGAGCAATGTGAATTAAGTAATATTAAATTTCACACATTTACCAATTATTATATTACCAACTCTGAAGTTATAACTTAGAAGATTCCCTACTGCTTGCAGAAATTCCATGTTATTTTAAGATTTAGTAATTTCATATGTCTAAGTCTTTCCTGTTGGTCATAATGAAAAAGCGGTTGAACCTGGTTAAAAGTGCCATAGATTCATGTTGACATTTAGGGGTGCCCTCTCTCTCTACTCATGGCCTTATATCAAACCTCCTCCCTGTACAGTACATGACCCGGGCGCACACATGTGGCGGCTCTCGCACGGATGCCCTGTTAAATCAGAGCCCTGGATTTATCATGCCCATGTGATTGTACATTACAAGACAAGTTCATGTTGCTGTCACCAGGGCCGCGCTCATGAGCAGAGGCAAGGACACAGAAAGGTCAAAGGAGGAGTCATTGTCACAAAGAGCAGCTTCAGCCATTTTACCTGAATTATATGTTCACTATTCCGTTTATGTGACTGTAATATCTGCATTGGAGCTTTCAGATTCTAGACGATGTGATGGCATGTTCTCAGATGAGAGGCAGGAACCAGCAGGGTTGGGGGACATGGACAAAAATGTATATCTTATTTTCTTTTGTTTTTAGTAGTCCGATGACAATATTGAGACAATATTATGGCAATCCTTCAGAAATGTGCTATTAATGTTTTTGTAAATGACTTGGTTGAGATTCAGAAAAAGTTAATTTAATCTTTGTGGGGTGTATTGAATTTGCATGTAATCTGAGAGGAATCAAAATAGTTTAGTTATAACATTCTCATGGGTTACTTAAAGAACATTTAATTTGATAAAACATTTTTTTTTTTTTTTTTTTTTATCTGCAGACTCGACAATAGACCAAAATTCAGTATAAAGTTCACAATAAACAAAAACAATACAAACCTTTTTAACATGACTTCACAAATTCAAACACATTCACAAAGCTAAAACAAAATTAGCTCATTTAGTTAAAGAGAATAATCAGCTCTCATCATGGTTCATCTCAGTTCTCAGACACACGAGACAGTCCAGTTGTAGATTTAAGTACCTATAATAATACATTTTAAATAAAAAAATGAACAAAATGCAACAGGTCTTCTACAGGTGACCAATGACTTAAGTATCTACGATTGACATTTCTCATTCTCCCATATAAGCAGCTGTTCTCACATCCTCTGCCCCCCTCTCTCCCTCTCTCCCCCTCTCTCCCTACGGGCCGGTCCACTTGTAGACCCCCAAAACTCCGACATGTGGTCACTGCCTCGGGACGTTACCATGGAGACCCCCCCCCAAGCTGGAGAGGGGGATGGGGGAGTAGGGTTAAGGGGGAGGGGGGAGGCTGTGGTCAGATGGGGGAGCAGGCCTAGCACAGTCAACCCCATTACCGTCCTGTATGGGCCCCAAGGCAATGGAGATGACCTGAGATTGAATGGAGCAATCCAGTTGATTTGTTCCTTTACTCGGCCCCATAAGAAGCACCGCTCACTGTTTCCCAGCAGGCTTTATTACCTCTATTTACACTTATGAAGTCCACTGCCTGCTGCAAATAAGGACTACTTTAGAAATCGACTGTTCAGTGATAAATAAAGGTAGCTTGATCATTTTTACCCTTTTTAATTGCTGTTATAGTTCATATTGTAATACAATTTTAACTGCTCTCCAATGCTAAGATCACAGTTTTTTTAGCTACTGTACTTTCCAAATAATTTCCCTCGTGGGGGATTTATAAAGTTTCTCAATCTATTTTTTAAAGCTTTAGCCAGGGACTTTTTATTACAATTTAACCACGATCTTTGAGCTAAATCCCCTTTTCACTGCAGTGGCTTTCATTAGAGACTTAGTGATGATTAGATTAGTTACTGATAGTGTAATTAATGGATTAGACATTGGGATAGGCAATATTGTTTTGTTTCTTCCATTAATTTCATTTATTTATCCTCAAAGGATCATTGAGGGCAACCTTTATTTGCACTGATGTCAAGAAAAGAGAAATTTTGACTAGAATAATACAATCAAATAATAATAAAATACAATCAATTAAAAAAATTTTGTTTTCATCAATCAAAGGCTTAAATTGTCCCCAGGTAGGCATTTAACTCAATAGCATTACAGGTTATTCCACGCAGCTGCAACTCTTAGCACTAACTCATAAACATTCCCTGCAGATATGATGCTAACTGTAGGCACTGCTCTGTCTGAGACTTGTTAGCCTTTAATCTGAGCTTTATTTCAGCACAATCTGCTTTAACTGGAACTACAACAGGTGATCGGATTTGTACTGTTAAACAAGTCCCTCTTAAATAACATCACAAACACAACAATTTCATGATTTTACAGTTATTCTCATCTTTTTGTTACAAATCAAACCCCTAAACAGGACTATGAACACTCGTATTGATCACAGGCTCCTAAATCCATTTTGCGTTTTCAGACAAACTTAACTTTTTGCCAGTGTTTCCTTGCTTGCCCCCCAAACATGATGTCACACAAGGTTCAAACTTTAAAAGGACTGAAAATAGAAACTGCTAAGACATCGCTAAAAAGATGACATTGCATTTTTATTTCATTTTTATGTCCAATCTGGTATTTTGCTCTTCAAAATAACCATTCTACATTATTATCTTTCAATATGTCAGATTTGAATCATTTGACCACTTGCTATAGTTGTTTATCACAGTCAGTCAAATCTGTGTTGTGTCCTTAAATTTTTGTGTGTGTTGTTGTGGACATTAGGAGCTGGTGCAGAGAGAGGAGTCCATTAGCCATCTATAATTCACCTCTTTCTTTCTTTATGGGTCACTTCAACAAAGCTTTTGAGCGGCAGGTCTAGAAAGCACAGGCCCCTTAAAAGCTAATAGACATCTGCTGTTGTAAACAAAAATACATATGACAAAAATGCAATTAAACGAGAAGAAAAATACAAAAATACAGGTAGTAGTGAGTACATACTGTATGTTATTAACACCAAAAAATTTACCTAAATTGCAGAGACAGTTTACGTGCAAGAAAGGCATTTTTCTGGCAGTTTAAACCTTAATTTGAAAGGGCCTATATTACGCCATTTCTGATGTATGTTATAAAGATTCCTCATTAAAAACATTCCCAAAGCTGTGTTTTGTTTCATTTACACGAAACACAAACCTCTACATACAAAGTAAGACATATGTGCATATAAATAAGTAGAGAAAAAAACTATCTATTCATCCATCTATCTGTTTATATGAAATGATTAGTGTAACCTGTCATATGCACTTTAAGCTGATAGCATCTTTTATGATAATATCGTTTATGAATACATGGCCACATTTCACTTTTACATTGCATGAGTTTGAGTAGTTTCCATACTGTAACTAATGTTGTTTGCTCCACATTTAAGTGCATCGCTCATGCCCTACTTGGCGTGCGCCTGGCTCTTGTCCTGTTAGACTGGGAGCGTGTGCGCATTTGTTGTCCATGGCCAACTGTTCTGTAAATAGGGCAATTAAGTGTGAAAAGCAGTAAGAAGCTAGTATGTTCGTATCTCTTTAGTGGGGGAGATAATTTATGCTAATAACATCTCTAGCGTTCAAGCTGCCCAAAAATGATAGCAGACCCTTTTGGCTTGTGAAGATTCTTTTCATCCTCTTGGTTTCTGAACACCTTGCAAATAAGACAGCTGTGTGGCAGTCAATGGCCCTCTCCCCCTCGCTCCGGCACCGCTCCTTTCATCTCTATGATAATCTCTTCTCCTCACTGGTTTGTATGGGCCATGTTTGTTCTTCATTTAGCCTGTGGAATACTTGAAACCTACTTCCCCACAGCACCTCACAGGCTGCTCACAATCCAGCAGCATTTTGCCTTGAAGAGCCAGCAGGAAGTAGGGCGGCATGAGTAATCGCAAATGAATCGGAAATTTAAATGGTCAGAGTTGGCAAAATGCAAAGGCCCCATTGCTATAGCCCATTTTTACTGTCTTAAAAATGTGAAAGTTCAGGTTCATTTTAGTGGTCCTAATTTTTCCTCACTTTCTTAATACATTTCTATTGCATTCAAATTATTCACTGCATTTAAAATTGCTTTTCACAACTTTGAGGGTAATGCTTGCTAACTAAAATTAGCATGATAATTGTGCACAGACTTCTCCTGATTTGTGGAGAATAAAAACATTACATTTAAGTGCAGACAGAAGAAGAAAAAAGAACAGCTTTCACTGCTACAAAAATGTGGCAAATCCCTTTAAATAATATTCTGTACGCAACAAAATATTAATGGTAAATAGTCACCTTTTATATAGTGCTTTTCTACATCCATGGGCACTCAGAGCACTCAACAAACCACTCACCCATTCACACACATATTCATACACCAATACACAGACACTGGAGGAAAGGGGGTTAAGTGTCTTGCTCAAGGACTTAATAGCAGTATGCTCCTGTGGGAGCTGGGATCTAATTGTCAACCTGTAGGTCAGTAGATCTGAATGTTTTACCTTCACAGATGCTGAGAGCAGGATTTGATCTGCAAACCTTCGGATCAGTGGATACATTTCACACACTACCAACTGAGCTACTGACAACTATTATTTTCATTTTGTGTAAAACCTACTAACTCTGTAGTTTAAGCCATTACAAACCTATTTTGAAATGCATGCTTTTCTTGGATTAGTGTAGTGGTTCATATTTCTATCATATTTAAAACATGTAGCTGAATCAAAATCATAGTTTGAGTTATCACTAATATCTAATTGTGTGTGCATGAAGATTGCAATTATTTTGGTAAGAGAGGGTTTTATCCTGTTTTGTGTGGCAAAAACGTGTTAGTTCTGCAATTTAGACCTCCGAACATGCTCTGAAATATATTTTTATTTTTGATTTTTTTATTAGGCTATGTAATGTTACAGTTAAAATTTAAAATGTGCACTGTCAACTGAATTCATATTTGAGAAAGTTAATAAGTTGCTAATCTAATCGCAAACACGATTCTTCAGAAAATCCAGTTGTTTTTTTCCTGGAAGAGCCACCATAGGAACCCACTGCAAGTGAATGGACAGCTGTAAATAGTATCCTATGCGTGAGTGATGCCTGTTAATAACACTTAAAGCCAGGTTGCTGTGGCATAAATTCCTCTAGAGCTCACAGGCTTTGTAATGTGAAGAGCAGGGTCGCCATGGAGCCTCAATAAATAACCCCATAGTCACCGGTGAATGTACAAGCAATAAACCAAATGAAATCGCTACCTGGTTTCAAGCTCATATGAGAAGTGCGCTGTTACCCTCAGCCTAAGCCATATGTCTGCATTCACAGGAGCATTTGTCCACTGCTTTCTATACATATAAGACTTGTGTTTTATGATACACCATTACATTATGCAAAATGTACTTACAAGAGCTTGTAACCACAATATAATTGTTTTCTCTGCATTTAACCAAAGTTTTACTTATTCAGAGTGATTCATGCATGTATGAGTATTCTTTATTCTTCTCTATTTAAGACATCATTGCTCTGAAAATTCTTGCTTTACCCTACCACCCATACACCCCCATTGCTCCAGTTCTGCTTTTTTCCCCTCTTAAACTGTAATGCATGTAGATTCAACTGTGTCACATAGACATTTTGGCTCAAGTTTTGAAAATCTAATACAGGGGCATCAGTATGGATCCACAGTGTGGCTCTTCACAGGCAGGCAGATCAATATTGCAATTTAAAAGGATCAAAATATAAAATAATGATCCACAATGGTGTCTTATATTATAATTATATAAAAGAATAATATGTTTGGAACAATATCGCAACTCACCTTAGAGAAACTATAGTCTTTTAATCCTCAAAGTGGGTGTTGGTGAAGAGGAGATGTACATGCTGAGGAGGCCGATAGTTCTGCTGCTGTGGCGGAGAAGATTCAGTGTAGTTGAGGATAACTGAAGGGATCAAGGGTGTTATATGAATGATTTAAGATGTGATTGGTTGAGAGCCATAAAATTCAGTCTTCTTGTTGAATGTATAGACTCCTTCAGTGCCATTCATTTCTACGTTCTCTACAGGTGAATTTTGTGAAAAGCTCTCCAATTTTATTACAATCAAACCACAACTGTAATTGTAATCATCGCCTGCTGCTTCATGATTTATGGAGGAATAATAGTTGAGATAAACTGGGTCTAAATTAATTGGGTTAATTAATCACCATGGCGACCTCGCTCAAATAAAGGCCTTCAGGTCCTTGCACATTCTGTTTCTCCTCAGAGGTCAGAGCTGGTAATAGACTGTCATTTCCAATTTGTACGTCCATGCAAAGGAAGAGCGTGTGCATTAGAGAGATGGTATCAGGCTCTTTAAATGACGCAACACATGGAGAGATTTGCATGTGAGCACTGAAGGAGAGCAAAGATAAGCAAGGAGCAGTCCTGCAGCCGCAGAAACAATCACAACCAGCCTGTTTTCAAACGAGGATTCAATTCACCTGTTTGAATGAGAGGGGGAGAGAGGGCTGAGAGAGCAGAGAGAGAAAGGGGAGAGAAGAGGGGCAAGAGAAAGGTGAGACAGGAGAGAGGAAAGGAAAGGGGTGGTGGGGTGGGTGAAATGGGTGAAATGGGTGGGGGTCAGGGGGTGCAGAGCAAGTGGGAGTTGAGAGAGAGAGAGGGAGGAGAGAGATGGGGGCTAGTGAGCAGGAGAGGGGTGAGTGACAGGTGAGATAGAGGGGGAAGAGAAGGATGTGTGAGGGATGAGAGAGGGACAGTTGAGGAGAGGGGTGAGAGAGAAGTAAAAGAAGGCTGAGAGAGAGGTTTGAGAGAGGGGTGAGAGAGGAGCAAGAGGGGAAAGAGAGAGGCTAGACGGATGAGAGAGAGAGGGACGAGTGAGTGGTAAGAGAGGGGAGAGAGAGACTCAGGCCGCTCCTGATGGGAGCGAGTGCCGCTGTGACTAAAAATCACGAGCACATTGTGGTCGACAGCTCTCTGCTTTGTGTTTTGTGTTTTCCTTTAGCCGTGCGTGTCAGGCGCAGAGGTGAGATCCATTTCCACAGGATTAGGCCGCCTGGGGAAAATGATTGCTTTTTCTAATACTTAGTAACAATTTTTCAATTTCCTGTGGTCTTTGTTACTCTCAACATTTTTGCAAATGAGCAAAACAGAGGCAAGCGGCATTGCTGCTCCGTGAACTTCACCTTGGGACCATGCATCATTTGCATATATATTGAGAGCATACGTTTTTGGTTTATAATAGTGAGTGTGGGTTGGGGGTGGGGAGCAGGGGCTGGCAGGCTCTCTGTCACCTGTTATGAGGCCCTTGTCCTGAGCATCCCAGAGAGAGGAAACAGGCCGTAATTACTGACGCGCTTTGCTCTCGGTTTTACATTGTTTTAAATGTGAAAAGTGTTACAAAGACCAACACAGGGCTCTGCTTTGTTCAGCGCACACTGTTCCAGGAGACTGTAACATTCACAGAAAAATGAAATGAATCCAGGCTTGCGACCCTGCGCGATTACAGACGCACTAATAAATCTGCATGTTCCACTCCACCAGGACAGGACTTTGTATTCAGGCAGAAGCAGCGTGCGCGGTCACATGACAAATGGCTTTATTGGCCCGTTATGGAGATTTGAATCATAATTGAGTGTCTCCACAGTAATGTGTGACTCACCCAGACCTAAAGGACAGATGAGCTCTGCCGCTGCTTCAGTTTGAGGCCCATTTATTTTCATCTAAATCTTTGTGTTCAGTTTGAGCGTGTGCAGTAGTAGTGTTACTGTATGTGGACGGAGTCTGCAGTGATGCATGTGGCTCACGCTTCACTGCTCTTGTGCTTTTCAAAGGCCATGCTTTTGTGCACAGAGGATGCAGCTGGCAGAGTGTGGCTGCTGGCTCTGCTCCTGGGTCACTTTACTCTGCTAGTCTGGGCCCAGTGCAGCCTGCACAAGCATGCATGTCACACGTGTGTGTGTGTGTGTGTATGTGTGCGCGTGCGTGTACGTGTGCATGTGCGTGTGTTTGTGTGTAAAATCAACTTTTCTGAGATTTTAACCATGTTATACTTTAACCCTGTCAAATATGTATTTAGAGTGAATAATCTTTATTCTCCTGTATTCAAAACATCATTGCCCTGATCTATACCCATTTTCACAGTCACCTGTACCTACCCACTACTCTATATTTACTAAATTTTTCTCTGATAGTGTTTTGGTAATCAAAGATAAACATAGGATTTTGGAGCATCATATAGGAATTTTGGCAGAAATGGAAAAAACTGCTGCTTGCTAGCATGATCTGCAGCTATGTGGAGCTACTTTGTTGTGATTACTGCAGGTGAGAAGTTGATTTTATTAAGTCGTTTTAGGTCAGTATCATAATGATCCATGGGTGTGTCATAGCTTATAACTTGACATAGTATACAAAAACACAATATGTCTTCCTTAAGTCATTATACTGTGCTGTTTCAAACGCCACTTGTTAGCAGCTCCTCACTGAAGAGGCCTATTAAAAGAATGAGCTGTGAACTTGTTTTTTCAGCTGTGAACCAGGATTAAGCATTACAAATCTCAAGTCATTACAGCCCTGAAACTTGAATTGAGCTTAGATGTGGGAAATTCATATCAACAATATATTAAGATATGAATACTTAGACAGCCTCTATTGTACAATTAAAGGAAAACTTGAAAAAAACCCAAAAAGGTTCGAATAGTACTGATTCAAATGTTGTATAAATAAAACTTGCAGCAAGCTTTCAAACAGGGGTTTAAAGTTACATTTCTTATGTGTTTAATATTAGTCAATTCACTTTTTGCATGATATTTGAATCTCAACCAAGACAATTTGTCATTTTAGCAGATTTTAGATTCAGTTCAGATACAAAACATGATCTAATTATCATTATCAGGATAAAGATCAGTATCACTCACCTCTACCTGAAGTGCATATGACTTTCACTTTTTTGAAATGTTAACATAATTATAAAGGTTTTATTAAAAATCCTGCTTAGACTTCTAGGGCAGTATATATGATGTATGTAGAGATAATACTATAAAGGTTTTCTAGCAACCATATTGTAAACAAGGGTCAAAGCTCATCTTAATCAATAATTGTAATTTGACAAAACATTTTATAGGGCAACATTTTTGTTAAGGTAATGTTTTTAAAGTATCAGAAATTTGTCTTAAATTGTGCCTGTATTTTTAATGAAATTTTGTGTATTGATGACACAGCCAGTGATTCCTCACAAACTGCTTCTTAAGTGGTGTAAAATTGTGATAAATATTCAACACAGGTACTATCCAGCCAAACGAAGACCAGAAAAACATGAAATCCTGTAATATGCACATTTTTTTGCCTTTCTTTGACCCCAAAATCATCTTATAGTTATATTTTTTTTATATTTCTAACAATCGAGACACATCAAGACACGTTCATTTGTAAAATTACCTTATAAATGAACCGTCTTAGACACCTGTCAAAGCAGCATGAACATGAATTTACCACAGGCTCTTGGTGATGGGCTAAGTTGGTAATGACAACTTACCACGTCTGTCCCCTCGGGCTGAAGAATGAGAAGGCGGTAGACTCCTCTCTCCCCATCCATCCCTATTAGGATAATGCATCAAATAGACATTTTAATTTGAAGTTCATTTACTCCTCAAGGCCTTGTGAATGTCTATGGGCATGTATGTTTGGAGAGATAACCTTTTTCACAGTATTAGCTTGTGGAACAGTTGTATTTTTAGGTCCTGTTAAATTGACTGGGTTCTGGTTTACTACATGTTGGCACAATAAAGTAGTAAAGGGTTTGTTGCTGCTCTTAAATTAAGTGAATTCTAAAAATAACCAATTAATAAATCTTCTTTTCCTCATTTCTTGCGCGCGCGCCTGCCTGCTGTAGTGAGTGACTCATTGCTTTTCACAAACAAGCTAAAATTATCAAGGGTGGTAAACACAAGGGAAAGTCTCATTACTCAGCACTATTTTGGTCTATGACGTCAAAATAGCAAATGGAGGATGAGGGACAATATTTATCCACAAATGAGGCACTTGATTTTGAAAGAAATGTACAATCAGATAAAAATAATTTCACCTCAGTTTGTACTGTTCGTCCGTATGCCCATTTTTGTTTTATACACACAGCAATGACTTGGCTGGCAAATCCAGAATGATATCTCTGTGTATTTATACAGATTAATATCAGTCTGGTCCACACGCCCTCTGTTTTATCCATTTATTCTTGTGAGTTTGTATGGATACAATGTTTTACAATTACATGACCATGAGTAGCAGTTCTGTTTTGTCCTCAATTTGGACTGTATTATAATTACTTTATGAAAAGTAGATATGTCTGTTTATCTTAATGTAGCAATCTCTCCAAATTAGGAGACAGTCAGTGCCTGATAATTAATAAGAATTGCATCATATCAATGGTAAACAAGTGAAAAACAATGTACAGAGCCTATATGTGATTTTGAACCATGATTGAAGAACATGCCAGTGTCAACTGATAGGGCCACCCGCTTAGTCCTGTCCCACTCTGATGGTGAAGAATAGAAGACAATGGCTCTGGGATAGTCACATGCAGTTGTTTCCACATGGTTCTCATCTCATGTACAATATACTTATATACTTCTATATACATCTTACTTCTCATACAACAAAAGGCCTTATAGAATGCATATAATATCCTTCAGCCTCACAGTTTCACAAATAGAGGCTTTTACTGCAAGGTATATAAAGGACATTAACCTAAACTAGAATAAAACAAGACAAAAAATACAAACAAAACATTTGACACCCAATATAGCACTGATATTCAGTAGGTTCATTTTAAACTATTGACACCTCTTTTATTTAGTTCAGACATCACATAAACACAGCCCATTGTGTGCGACCTTTCCTTAGCATAGGCCAGCATGTGGATAATATGCGTGAAATGAGCGGTCCGTCACCCACCTGCCCCTCGCTCAGCTGCCTCTCCACGGCCCACCACACACGCCTAATAAACAAACCTGTCCTTATCACCAGAACTCCATTAACGTGCCCGCAGTCACCTGAATCCTTCACCAGCACCCCCTTCAAGACCCCCACCCCAAATTACAAGGCAAATGTAATGGCTTTTTGCTATATTGCCACACAGCAGTCAGATAGTGAATTACACCAAAGGCCTGATGTTATTACATGTTCCCCAGGACGCGGGCTGTGTTTTATGATGACTCCAGTGAAAACCAGGTCAGTGCTCAGATTGTCCTGCCCTTCGCCTCGCTCGTCCCAGCTCCATCCATCATGTCCATTCAAAGACATTGGACAAAAGGTATGAGGAGGAAGGCTATAGTCACTTCAGCCACTGCCAGACCTATGTAAACCTGTCATTAAGAACAAATTAACAAGGATTACAAGTTAGCAACCTATGAGTTGTTTGATTTTTATGTGCATTAAGGTCACAAACGGGGCTCCAGAGTATTTGAAATTCATAGTAATCAGTGCCAGCTGGAATGCTCTTCATTATGGCATTAAAGTTGTGTTTCTTGAGGGAAATTGGTTTGTTTGTACTGCACTCTGTTTTGTTTTGTGTATTGCATTGTTAAAAAAGCTGTCTCTCCATGAAGACAAGCGCCTATATTTTTTTAGCCATAAAACAGCTTTAATAAATGGAAGATATAAGATTAATGCTGTGGAACACCCTAGATAAAGCAGTATTATCTCTATAGAAACAACCATGTGACTTCTACCAGAAAGGTTCCACAGTGCATCTTTTCTAACTTATTTATGTGGACAAATAAAGGTATATATTTTTTTGACTAATAAACTTGCCAAGCCACTGTGTCCATGCTTCACTGATGCAACCCCTGACAAAAAGGGAGTAAGCAAATATATATATATATATATATATATATATATATATATATATATATATAATATATATATATATATATATATATATATATATATATATATATATATATATATATATATAAAATCTTCCAAGATTTTCCAAGTTTTTATTTTTAAGATGGTTCTTGAACAGATAGACTGGTGCATCTTGTTCGGGTCAGTAACAAAGCTCTATAAATTCAGTAGCGATTGCACACCTTGATTTGAAACCTACTCGAATCAGATGTGCTCCTGTGTCACATGACGAGATCAGGATTTCTATTTCTGTCAGCGCGGTGCGGAGTATGAGTAATGACTGTTAGCTGCGAGCGCTTGTATAACAGCTCTCTGTGGTGTCTGCAGCGAAACAGGCCAAAAGCATGAAACAATCTGAACACAAGGTTTGTCTTTGATTATTGAACCCTGTGTCTTTCTCTTTGCTCAGCCCGAGGACATGCTCTGGACAGGGAGGGGAGAGCACAGCTCTATCTATGCACCCTAACTCACTGCGTGGGACCTCATTGGCAAATGATCCTTGTATGGTAGGACTGTCACACTGTCATTTTTCACACACATTTTCAAGTAGGAGTGTGCAATAAAGTCAGTGATCAGTCTTGGAGAGGTCTACAGCCAGTTCTTTGTCAGTGAAAGCATGCAGTTTGGAGTAGAGTTTGGACTTTTGAGTTTAATGACAATTGGTTATGATCTTAAAATTACTATTGAAACCATTTTTAAAAATATAATAGAATCAAAACTGAGGGAATACGACTTATCGTATGACCTAGGACCACTACTTACTCTTATAAATAATTTTAAAGCATGATCATTAATTTTCTTAATGAACCATGTTGGCAAAAAAGCTATTATTTGACCTTCTACAGCTCAGAAGTTACCACTATTACAAAAATAAGAAATCCCCCATACTACAATAAAAATATACAGATGATAGATATGAAATTAAAAAAAAAATGCTGATCTTACATTTATTGAACAATAGGTTGATATCGTTTTATATAGTCATTGTTGCAAAAAAACGTGGTTTGATGAGAAGTTCAGATTTTGGTTTACATTTTTTATGTTGTCAAGCACACTGGAATAGAAAAAATAAATTTGTTGTTTAATATGAGTTTTATCTGAATCTCATCTGTGTTTATAAACCATAGCATTAACAGCCATATTTTTTATTTTGATTAGAAAAAAATGCATTGAATTGTAATGGAACAATACAAGGTGGAAATAATCTGTATAAATGTCCCTCAGCCCTAAGGCACACTAGCCCACCACTGGGGCCTCATTGACAAATCGTCCTTGTCTGGACACATAGACTGGGGATGGTGGTAATTGCATATTTTGCTCTAATTGCATTTGTCACAGGTGGAGTCGGGCTCTGTCTCCACTGATGTGCTACACTAAACATGTGCACTCTCACCTGCACCAGGAGTGGGCCGTGTGCACAAAGGGGCCGTGTGCAAAAGGGAGCAATAAATTATGTAGTGACACCAACATCACCGGAGCACTCAGCCTCAGTCACTCGGACATGCACGGCTATAACAGACAAGCATGACGTTAGCCAGTGCTAGCATCACAACACTGCATCACAGGATTTATTATTATGCTATTTTTACTGTAAGCCTTTTTGACCTTGTGTGTAAAATGGATAGAGTATTGTCCTGTAATTCTTTACTGATACTTTGCAGCTGATGTCATCAACATTCTCAGGGGGTGATGCTAACTGAAGGCTGTGCTCTGTCTGAGGGTTTATTTGGTTTTGATCAGGGCTTTATTTTAATGATGAGACCGTGAAATGATTTAGCTGGAATTACAACAGGTTAGCTGATTTACAATGTTAAACAAGTCTCTCGCATGTAAAATTACAGTCACAAGCTTTTTTGGTTACTCATACTCACCATTTTTGTTGAAAATCAAGCACCTAAACAGGACCATGATTGCTTGTATTGAGGACAGGCTCCTGAAAATGTGCTGCTTAAATCTATTTTGTGTTTTCAAACAGCCTTAAAACTTTTTTGCCAGCCTTTGGTAAACATTCCACCATCAGAAACATATGTAGAACATCCCCAGCATGATGTCACTGCAAAATGTCGTGAAATAGTGGAAAATGTGCACTCCACGCCCTTTAAATCATGCTTCTGACATAAACACCATCAGAGATCCACTGATCCACAGGTTGGCAGTTTGGTCCCATCTTCCCATGAATACTGTTGTTGTTTCTTTGGACAAGAAACTTAGGTGAGTGCCTATTGTTAATCAGCTCTTTTTGCAACATTTTAAGATGATTGTAATATGAAGATAAATCAGATTTTCCAATTTTGCATATCTTTAATTTATAACAACATGCAGTATCACTGAGAACATGATATATCGCCTACCTTTAGTAGCAACCTGTGATGTTGAGAACAATAAAAAAGCAAGACCTGTTCTGACATAGGTGAATGTACATGTTCCTTTTGTCCCACGGTTCAGCCCTGTTTCTCCTGCTTCAGCAAACTTTCCCCAGGGTGGGGCCACAACAAAGAGGAAGGGGGGCAAAGGGGGGTCCCATCTTGGCTTCTGGTGCCTTGTGATATGCAGCCAGCCTCTTGCATTATACAGAGAGCTTGTACAACTACATTTTAATCCAGTCGTGTTTCAGGCCTGATAAAAGGATTCTCTCCATCTCTTTCTGTTTAATTCACACCATCATCAATCAAACGCTCCCCCCTCCCTCTCCCCCCTCCCCTTCTCTCGCCCCGTGCACTCTCTTGGGTGTTGGGGTCTGCTGCTGAGGCTGGGGGGTTTCCCTGGGGGGCCAGAGACAAGACGGACTGGTCACAGATGCCACCCAAATTAAAATGCAAGAGTGGAGTCAAGGTGTTGCATTTCTCATACAGGCTCATTTGCACTAATACGCACGTGACATAAGGAGGCTTATAAGATCATTGCGTGAAGCACAAGATTATGTGACTACACCACAGAAATGAATATCTACATCTGTTAATGTGGTTTATATTGAGAACCATAATGTTGATTTGAGTTGTATTTTTATTTATTTTAAAAAATATATTGATACTTTGCAGCTGATATCATCAAAATTCCCTGAGCATGTAAAGCTAACTGTAGGCACTACTCTGTCTAAACACAATATGACCAGAAAGAGCTGACTTAGCTAGAATTACAACAGGTGAACTGATTTGTGCAGTTAAACAAGTTCCTCTAAAATAACTTTACAGCAAGCACCAGGGTCTAAACATGGCCGCTCAAGTGAATGGGCCGAGTTCAATGGCACATGTCTCCAGATTAGCCTAGCCTAAGAATTTTCGGTGGCTCCCTGCCCATTCAACATGCGCAGTATTGCTCTTTTCTCACGCAGGCACACACGAATGCACGCAAATGCATGCGAATGCACGGGAATGCACAGGAGCACATGCAAGGAGTGTGGTCTTGCATCACATGACCATGTGACCACCAAAACACATACATGTAGAACAGCCCCAGCGTGACGTCACTGCAAAATATGAATAGTTTTACACTTTAACACTAGTTTTACACTTAACACTTGCAATACCCTTAAATGCATTAGTATACATATGAAGTGGCCAATTTATCAAATAACTAATTAAGATGCAAAGTTTATTTTTTACCAGGCTAATCATTATAATAAACTAAGCATTGTAATTGAAGTAAGTAGCCTAAAATAACTTTTTCATTTGGTAGATATTCTGCATACATACTAAATGTAAGTGCTATTGTGCCAACAATAGCCTACTTTCCATTCGCTTACTCAAAAATAAATAAATATTGTGAAATGGTAATTAAAAATTAAGCCAGTAAAATACCTAAAAAGTAGGAATGTCACCATACCAAAAAAATAAAACTCAATTTTGATCCGATGATTTAATATTACCATGTGGTCTTTTACTAGTTCTGATAAGTTATAGATTAAGGCTTTTCAAAACATATTCCAAAAAGGTTCATTTGGTCTTCTTTTCAGAAAACCTTTTTAGGGAAAGCCTAATTCTGTGTGTTGTGTTTTTTTTCCTGTATCTAGTTTTAAACTAGTTTTAGTATTAATGATTAGTATAAATTTTTTTCCACAATCTTACTAAGTAAGCGGAATTGTAGTTAATAGGCCTACTTTTCTTTCACTTCCTCAAAATAAATATTATGAAATGAAAATAAAATATGAAACCAGTATAATAACCTTAATAGACCTAAAAATAAATCTTGTCAAACCAAGAACGCATGATTAAAACAACATGCGAAGCGCTATCATGGCTACAAGTGTGGAAGACTCGCTGTGCTCCATAGAGAGAGAGAGAGAGAGAGAGCTAGCTAGCGCCTTTGTCCCCCTCCATTGTGTGCACATGACAGTCGCCACAGGCTACTCAGTAATGAATCTGCGCTGTAGCGTCTCCACTGCCATGAACAGAGTAAATATGCACCATATCAACAACAGGTCAGCCCCAGCACGCCAAGATGCTAGCATGATCAACCGCTACACATAAGCCCAAGAAACTACAAAGGAATTATGTATAAAATGTGTCACACTGCGCACACTAATATCCTGCAATCATTATTTTTTATTTTTTTGGTCTAAATAAGGCGCTGTGTTTCTTTGTTTTTCGTGGACATCTATAAAAGCTTTGATGGTGTCTCTACTTAGTGACACTTGAATGTATGCTAACTTGACAGGTAATACAGGCGCTAGCAAAAATAGCACATTTGTAGAAAGCTGTAGTGAAGCGTCTTTTGACAGATTTACAAAGGAAACGCGCTCGGAGGACGTTTGTCATAGTCGTGTTATCATCGCTTCGAGTGGTTAAATTATGTTTTTTTATAGAGAGGCAAAAGAGGGAGAGAGAACAGAGCAGGGGGCTTTCAGCTTTATCTTGTAGGTTTAGTGCTTCATTTTGTACACATGCTTTTGTGTATTGTTGGCTCGTAGAAGTGGAAAAATGATGTGAAATCTGCAAGTAAAATAACTGCTCCTTCTAATAATGTTATTCAGATAGTCTTGAACAAAAGCCACTATAACCTTATTGCCACTGCTGCAACAACTAGTACAGCTTACTACAACTTCTGGTGGTTATTACTTTTTGTGTATTGTTGGTTTGTAGAAGTGGAAATATGATGTGAAATCTTCAAGCACAAGAACTGCTCCTTCTAATAATGTTATTCAGATAGTGTTAAACCAGTGCCACTATCACCTTACTACTGTACCTGCAACTACAAGTATACTAAAGTTGATTGTTTGTTGGGCACTTCAGTTTGAATAGATGTTTGTGTATTGTTGGTTTTCTAGAAGTAGAAAAATTATGTGAAATCTGCAAGTAAAAAAGTTGCTATTCAAATAGTGTTGAACAAGTGCCACTATAACCTTACTACTACTGCTGCAACAAGTAGGCCTAATACAAGTTGTTTGTTGTTCATGTTTTGCTTCTGCTAGAGCCAAAACATGTAAAGCTGCATTATGTAACTTTTCTGGTGGAGAGTCTGTTATCTGCTTGTCTCCATGTCTGGAATGTTTCACAGATATTAAACTAATCTAGCTTGCATTTGTACAGTTACATGCATTTTTATTGCTAAATAAAAATCTCCACAGATCTGACCTGCAATTTGGCCTGAAGAAATCATCTAATTGTCCATGGAGATAGATAAGTTAATTGTTACTATTTGGCGTGGTTTTATAAATGTCAAGAAAGTTATGTTTGTCTAAATAGTAGTTGTGGGGTATGATCTAGACTTAAACATCAGCAGCTTTAATTAATGTGTACCCACTATCTACTAATGCAAGACAATGATACAGATTTGCTTCATAAAATATTATCAACATTTATTGAAGTTGCATTATTTAAAGATTTCACTGCATTTCATAACCAAGACAAATTTTTGATCATTTGTACATCAACTTTAATATTTTGAAAATCATTAACATGGCCTCATAACCAACTGAGCTTTAGTTTAGTTTAGTTTGTGGGACAAAATGATAAATATTTGATGGGAGTGAATAATTTACCACCTGTGTATTCCCCGGAGGTTCAGTCTCAGCTCTGATCCAGTCACTTTAAGACGTCTTTTGTGGATGGAGAGTCATTCAGCCTAAATGACACTTGGCCAAATAGCACTTAAGTACATGCTCAATATTTTAACAGGCCAGAAAGGAAGCAGTGGAGTGGGGCACAAAACAGGTGGATAGCTTAGTGCTCATTAGCCACCGGAGAGTTAGCCATCTTGAATAAAATGTGCCATAAGAACTAGCTTAACCACTTGAACACAGAAGAGATTTGAGTGAAACCATTTAACTAATCACCCTTCATTGTAATAGGAATCTTCTTAGCTTCCACGTTTTCCTTTCTGAAGTGGCCACAGCAAGTCCATTTCCTCTAGTGTGCAGTTTGATGCCAAGAAGGTTGGACGTTTTGGATAAAAATGTCTGACTGTATTTTTGCAGATAAGAATTCCAATTTGAATTTGATCTTTGGTTAAAACTTTAAATGAAGATATTTTTGAGAAAATACTGAAAATTGGACAGCTTAACTAATATAAAAATCACATGCTTTTCACAACATGTTTGTAGAGGTCTTCTGTAGTTAAACAGTTACAGTTAAACAAGACCACACAGAAACATAATATTTTGTTGTTATAGTGGACATTTTATATTCAAAAATTTTGTAGCATTTGCAATTAATTTATTTATTTTTCAACTCAACTTGCATCCCTATCAGAAATAGTTTTTGTTCAAAGTCTACCAATTGCAGACTCCAGAGAATTATTATTTCTTTACTCTTAAATAAGGCAGAATCAGTTAAAAGCAACAGGTTGATGGAAAGGTAGATGCCCTTCTTCTTGCAAGCAGCAACCAGTGAAATGTTTTACAACAAAGAGTCAACAAAGGCTATGTTCACGCATATGTTACACACACCACATTAAATTTGGACTAAACCTGGACTACATCGGGGCTATTCTAAACTCCAAGGACCAAACCTGGACAATTCAGCTACCATCTGGTCAGAGGGCTGTTACTTGACTAACTCCATCCATATTGTATAGGGTAGAATAATCATCTATCTTGCAACCTTTTGCTTACAAAATTCAATGTATCTTCTAGAGTAAGCAGCTCCCATGAAATGTGAATAAGACTTGAACCTGCTACCTCCTGGTCAGGGTGTGATTACTTCACCACCCAATATTTTTATACAAAACAATAAGAAAAGCCCATTTACTGATTTTGTAGGGAGGAGCTGCAACCATATGCTAATCAAGTTGAACAACCTGCTCTGCGTATCTCTAAGGGTAAGCAGTGCAAATGAGCGGTGAATGAGATTTTAACCTGCTCCCTCCTGGTCAGAGTGTGATTGCTTGGCCACCTATGACTAACAAAAGCTCTAGTACTGATTTTTTAGGGAGGAACTGCCATCTTATGCTAATTAAGTTGACCAACCTCCTCCATGCTTCTTCCATTGTAAGCAGTCCAATGAGATGAATGAGAATTGAACCTGCCTACTCCTGGTCAGAGGGTGATTGTTTGACCACCTAAACAATAACAAAAGCCCTAGTACTGATTTTACAGGGAGGAGCCACTTTACGCTAATCAAATTGACCAACCTGCTTCGTGCACTATCTCCCAGTGTCAGCCCCTATTGAGGAAGTCTGATTAACGCCAGGCTGACGGAGGAAATTAACTCATATTCACTTCATTATAAAAAGCGCAGACCTCAAGCACCAGACTTTTATGGAGCCGCGACCAGATGTCATCCAAGCCACAGCCCCAATTAATCTCGTAGCCGTGTAACACACCCTGAGAAACAAAAAAAAAAAAAAAAAAAACTCTCCCGTTATTGGGCGAGTGGGGTGCGAGATGCTATCCGAGACACTAGAGAAGTCTGCATTGGGTTAGATAAGAGAGGTAGGGTGAGGGAGGAGGGGGCTCTCATAGGGGAAGCTGAGGTTATTCATTGCTCTGCCGTGAAAGCTTGAGAAGATTACCCACAGCCTGGTTGGCAGTGATACAAGAGGGGGACAGGCAGCCGGCATAGCACCCCTCCCCTCTCCTTTAGCCTGGCCCAGCCCAACGCGACGTACCCCCTTTTGTTCCCCATCCATCTGCTGGAGTCACACAATGGCTCATCAGGACCAAGTAGGGGGGTGAGAGGGGTGAGGGGGGGGCAGCGGAGGCTCGTCAAGAGGGAGGAAGTGAGAAGGGGGGACAAGGGGAGGGTATACACTTGGAGAGGGAGACAGAAAAAAGAATGGCTATATTTGTTTAAAAAAAAACAAAAAAACTTTGAATTTAGAGTCTTGAATTTAATGTTTTTTACAAAATCTTTTTAAGTGAAGTAATAAGGATTTTTTTTTCACCAACTATTTGAAACTTGAATTTAAAATGAAATACTGAAAACAAAGAGATATTCAAACAAGTGTCACTAAATCAAAGGCAACTATCTCTATAAATAAATAAGTCTACATAGTTTTTTTTTCAATATTTCATATTGTCCATGAGTTTTAGTGTGATGTATATTAATGTAATAATAGTTGTAATTAAGAATTTATCAGACGAATGTGTCAAACATGATCCAAGTGTTTTTACTCAGTCCCAACCACTTTTATTTGGACCACAAACTGCACAGGTCGGACTGATGTTAGCCATGTTCATACCACAGTGACCCCCCCTTCAGAGGGCAAGAGGACAGGACCCTCGAGGTGGTGTGAAAACTACCTGAAACTTTGAGCAACTGGTTGTCTGACTACTTGTTAGAAACCAGCCAGTAATATCTTGAATCAAGTTTGATAATATTAAATACATAAATACATTTAAACTAGTCAAAAGTACTGTTCTACTTAAGGGTGTGTGCACACTTGTTGTTATTTGGTCTTAAATTGAGCCCATCTTAGTCCTTATGTATACTTGCTTTGGTCCTGTTCTAGTTCTGCTTTAGTCCTTTTAGTCAAGTGCAGGATTAGTTTTGGGTAGTTTTGTGCAAGTGTGAACACAGCTTATCATTCTGAAGACTCATTGACTCAAGGCTCAAAGTAAAGGAGAGAGAGAGAAAGTAGCAAAGGGAGAGAGTTATGGATAGAGAGAGAGAGACAGAGAAAGACAAATTGAGAGAAAGAAGGAGAAGAGTGTGTTTGAGACAGGGAATGCATCCTTTATTGTGCTGGAGTGAGAGCTGGTGCTGCGTCTGATGGGTGCTGCATCTGACGGGTGCAGGGACAGGCGGGTGGTGGAGGGTGTAGGCAGGAGGAGGGTGGAGGTCTGTGTTGGCGTTGTTATTTTGGGGAGGTAATGGGCTCGCTGCTCCTCTCCACTCTGAATAATCAGTACTTTGGTTGGTCTCAGACACCACTTCAAACCATGACAAATACAGCACTCTAAGCCCTCAGCACGCACAAGAGAGCATTTGTCTGTAAATGCCGTGGCCACCATATTTATCCTGTTGAGGAATGATCACATGATGAGGGGCTGTCTGCTAATACCAGGTAATTATAGGTGCTTTGACAAGGAGACAAACCACAGACCACACTTAGGGACTTTACAGGTGTCCCACAGCACATTAGGGAGGGGATGGAGTGCTTGTTTTCAGAGTCAAGAATGTGATTATTAGGGCTGCACCATTTGGGAAGATATCCAAGTACGATGTTTCAGATAAGTGTTGTGATTTAAATTTGTGATTTATGTTTTAATAATAGGATTCTGTTCAAAGTTCACATTTGAATGACATCCAGAGGAATTGTCAAAATTATGTTTCAGAACATATTTGTACAGGTGTAAACTACAGAGTTAGTTTTTATGCAGAATAATGCAAGAAGTTGTGTTGTTTTTGGAGGAAGTTATGATACATGAAAATTTGCAGTCTTTGCAGTTAGCAAATTGCGTGCATTCAAATTGTGATTTTGATTCAATTGCAATTAAACTTGCAGCCCTAGTGATTATGTCCTTTAGCGGAATATTTGTATTAGCAACAAGGCCTATTTATTGCTGTATCAGATTAGGCGGTGCAAAAGGGAATTCAGACTTTGTTATCTTTAATATGTCTGTGTTGGGTTGATAGTGGCTCAGAGATAGAACCTTTCTTCTCCAAACCCAGGCATGTGCTGTTTTATTCCCTGTTACAGTCTATGCACATGCTTCTTGTGTCTATGGGCAAAACACTTCATCCTGTATTGAATGTGCGGTCGTTGGAGAGTTGTAGATTGGCATCATTTATAGAATGCCCCAGGGCAGCTGTGATTGCAGAAGTAGCTTACCACCTGTGTGAAAGTAATTCACTATAAAGCTACTACTTATTCTTCTTAGTTCCAAATGTGTGCCACTTTGAATTCACCAAAACTCTTGGTAAATCTAGTTAAACCGTGTAAGGCCATGTGAACTGCTGAACTTTCAAAGATTGTTTAATTCGAAATGAATCTATTCCTGGCAGCTAATTTTGTCCTTTTAAATGTTTCCTTAGTTCTATTATGGCATTTACTAATGTTATGCCTAATACATCTCAGTTGTAATTGTGACAGTATGGGCCCTATGCACCTGTCGTGCACCTGTCGGTCTCAGAGCACAGCTACACTAATGTTCTTCATTAAAGCCAGTGTTCACCTCCCTGCTCATTATAATGGAGAGAGTGTAATAGAAACGACCTGCTAGTCCAGAATGTGCACACTCTGAGCCTGCGCACAGATACACAGGTAAATGTGTCTAATGGAAAAGGCTATTGTCTGGAATAAGGTTGTTTTTGTTTTAACCCTTTTCTAAGCCAGAGAGAGACACACTGTAAAATTTGAACTTTAAGGTTCATTAAGAATAACTGTCTTGAGTAGAGAAGAATTAGACGTTGTCTATATCTAACTATACATCTATCTAAGATAATTTGAAGAGATAGTTATAATTTCATATATCACCTGCATGTCTTCATGAAGATGTTATTTCTTTGCTTGTAATGCTCCACAGGATGGCATATTTTGCATTTATTAAATTACTTATTTATTTATTGCAGAAAAAATACCTTAAAAACTTGCATTCTTAAAGGGCTTGCCTCTCCACGGATTGGATTATAACTTCGTGTGGTGGTACCATATGCTCGGCCCCATGAAGATCAACATTTAAGTTTAATGCCATACTGTGGAACATTCCAGACAAAGCAGGAACATCTGAATAGAGCAAGCAGGTGCACAAATTAGCAAACTGTGAAAAATGATGCAGTACACATGTAAAACAAATCAAATTGTCTAAGTTTAAAATGTAAAGTCTAGAAATCTAAATTATGGGTCAGAACTATTCAAATCAAGTTCATTATCATAATTCAAGTCATTTTCTCTCTATCTCTTTTTTGCAGTGCAGGGTCATCCCACTCTATGATTGTCCTGTGTATCTAGTTCATATATGAATAGCTGCGGGCTATTACAGTGCTGAATATGAAGCAGACCAATTACTTAGGCCCAGATGGAGCAGTGTCTCCTATGAGGACGCCCTGCACCCATACAGAGCCCTGTGCACACTTCTGTCTAATGACAACCACACACGTATGAATTCACATTACTCACAGAATTACATCTATTATAATCTATTCTACTGTATTTGACACCTGTCCAACACCAGCAGTGATATCCAATGAGGTTTTGTGTCAGGTAATTGAGATAAAGCTATTAGCTGAGCAAGCAGCTAGTGATTTAAATTTGCAAAAAATATAAAATATTAGGATTTCCAAGTACCACCAAAACTAAACCAAGAAACAAAAATGATCTTAAACTATTAGTGACTACGTGGAAAGAACAATTAAATCAATTAAACTGATTGTAAACTTGCCTAAATCATGAAATGTACTTGATTTGGCAATGTTTTAGAATAACTTGTATTAAGAATATCATATCTTACATCATCTTAAATTCTTGCATGCAATACTTTTACTTGCAATAAGGCAAATTGTGCATGTTGTTTTGAGTGATTAAGATGTTATAATAGCAACACCGATAAATAAAAACTTAAATTCACATGTAAATATACAATTTTTGCAGTGAAAAAGCCTGGACTGATGTATTATTTAAATTCGATCCTAAGTGAAAACTAGAACATAGTACCACCAATAAATGTCCATCTACTACCTTTTGAGAACCACTGATATGCATAAAGATTGAGGGGTGCACTGTTTAAGCACTTTATTAAACCAAAATAGAGCGATTGAATGTTGAAGCTCTGAGTCCCAGAGGAGCTCTTATGGGACCATCCCAAAAGCATCAGAGCCCAGTCTTGGCTCTGTGTCTCTGGACATATGGCCCTGCTCCGTCTGCTGCTACAGCCCACTGTGTGTGACGAGCCATTCACAACCACTATGACACCTGTTTGAATTCTAATGGGGAAAAAAAAACAACATTGGTGATTTAATATATTTTTGTACAAAGCTTAATTTGAAAACACAAGTTGTACAGCAAATTGCAAATGTAATGCAGATGTGCCCATACCTGCACATTTATAATACAATTTCATCTGATCTGGGAAGATAAGCAGGGTCTAAGGATTGGGATGGGAGATCATGAGTAATATCAGATGCCACAGTAGGCCAGCAGTGGCAATTGTTACTGTTACATACTGTTGTTGTGTCCTTGGGCAAGGCACCTTACCTATGTGTGAATGTGGTGTGTCAGTGAGTGATTACTGTGGTTTGATGGACCGATTGGCAGCTTTGCTTCCATCAGGCTACCCCAGGGCAGCTGAAGCTATAGCTCTTCATCACCATTCACCATAATCAATAATGCAATTTAAATTAGACGCATTTTATTATTAAGAAGCTATAATTTGGTTTCATAAGCCCTGAACTATAATGTTGTTGTTTTAGCTTACTCTCTGATAGGCATAAATTGCATTTTGTTCCACTTGTTCAGTGCATGCTATTCATAACAGGAATTTTCTTTTCATGTACATAGTTACTACTCATCTTAATATATGTAATGTAATTGAAATACAACACACATTAGATAAATATAGCAACTGCAAGCCAAAGATGGATAATGATCTACAGACAGCTTGTAACTGTAACAACACAGTAAACATGAATCTGTATATTTTATACTGGAGCTTTAAGTCTCTGCAACCTAAGCAGTCTCTAGGGCCCAAACTGAAATGCATCTTTTAGCATCTGAGTCAGACTGGACATTAAGTATCGCGAATATCCACAGAGCGTCCGGGGGAATAGGGGTTTTGATACCAGCGACCTTGTACTTATTGAACATTTGAGATGGAAGTGTGTTACTCAATCTGACTCAGGGCTGTGTGGAGTCAGGAAGAGAGAAGCAGGTCATATTTAATGTACAGAGTATAGGAGAGAGGCATCAATTATTAAATGTTTAAAAATGGACAAGCATCACACTCTTGCTTTGCACTTCCATTTATGATAGAAGGCACTTACAAGACACTAAAACCTGACCGGATACTGCAGTAAAAAGTGAAATGAGAATACAACATGATTTGGGTAGTTTTGTCTGTTTAGACTTATATACTTGGTGAACCATGCTATTATTTATTGTCCCAGTAGAGAAATGCGTCCTTTGCATTTGACCTATTCTTCGCATAATGGTGCAATGGGTAATTGCCATGCAGCACCCAGGGAAGCATCTCCAGATTTTTTTGGTGCTGGTTACTAAACCCTATGTCAAATATTAGTAACAACAATTATCTATTTGCATTTGATAGGTTTTTGGCAAAGTCAAATAGACGTTATGGGAGCTATATACAAAAGTGTGCCCATTGGAACCAGTTCAAAACACTTTTGTTGAAACTGCTGTAATAAGACATTCTAAAACATGTAACTCCACTTTCTCTATGTCATCTGAACCTTCTGCCTTTAAATTAATGTTCAGAGGTAGTTTTTTGCTGTTTACATAATTTCTTGGATATGTAATGCAATGTAAATATAAGGCTACTTTCCCATTGAAACCCATTATAAAATCATTCTGTAACATCATATATAAAACTATATAACGTATATTTTTAAACCAACGTGTGTTCTTTTTATAATTATTCAATTGCTGTCATTGTGTCTTTGGGCAAGACACTTAACCCACCTCTTCCCTAGTTTCTGCATACGCTTGTGTATCAGTGTGTGTGTGAATGGGTGAGTGGTTCCTTGTTGTAAAGCGCTTTGAGTGCCTTGAAGGTGGAAAAAGCACTATATAAAAATGTGACCATTTACCATGATCATTTACATCAGCTGCAAAGTATCAACTCTACTGCTACTGTTCTTGTAGGTGTACTTTTACTATTCCTCTTATCTTTGAAAATTGTGAACAGCACCCATTTTAATCCTTACTGTAGGTTTTTTTTTTTTTTTTTTTGCAGTGTAGTCTAATGCATGTACCAGTGGCCTCTGTGTTTGCTCTGACTGTAACATGATTTAGTTCAGGGGGAGGACTGTGGCTGGAGTGAATGTCATATGCAAAGTTAACCTCTCCGTGGCTCACTGGATCAAAGCCAGGAGCGAAAGGACACGAGCGGCACTCTCTGGGATGACGACAACCTGCCAAGTCCCCAACCTTTAACTACCTCGACCACTGCTGTAGACCAGACCAGAGCAGAGCAGTGTATAAATCTGAGAGTGTCCTTGAAAGTAGCCATTTAAACACATTAGTAAACACAACATTGTTTTGTAAGGTAATTTCAAAGTGGTTGGGTTTTTCTTTTATAGGTGCCATTTTGAGAACTTTTTACCATGTGCCCAAACACATTAGTAAACACATCATCATTTTGTAAGATGATGATATAATATGGTGGGTTTTGATTTCCTATTAAAGGCGCCTTTTTTTTTTTTTTTTCTTTCAGTTTAACACAACAGAAAAAATAAGTGTCCAGTGCCCTTGAAAACAGCCTTTCAAACACATTAGTTAACACAACATCATTTTGTAAGGTAATTTCAAAATGGTTGGATTTTTATTTTATTGGCACAATTTTGTACCACATGACCTTGTAAAGTCATTTATAATGTGGGTTTAAGTTGAATGTTATATGTTATATAAAAAACTGTGTCCAGTAATGAAAGCAAGAAAGCAGCCATTTAAACATATTAGTAAATACAACATTATTCCAGTTTAATACTGATTGTTGTTCAGAAGATGTGCAAAAATGGTGCATCATGTATATGTGTATGGGTTTCAGTCATGAGGATTTTTTCCTGACATGAAGGATTCGACAAAGGTGCTCCAGAAACTGAAAATGAATGACAAACTTGCAGCGTTATCTTCCAAAGGGCAATATGTCTGCACTGTTGATTTCACATCTCAAACAATTTAGATGATACATCTAATTTTATAGCACACTTTGAAAAATGTCTGAAATATGATGTGGTTTATTATTGTTAATGTGATAATCAATTAAATAATTATCTTTAAAAAGTCCTTTGGCAAAATCCCCAAAAGTTATACTTCGGCCAGAGCTCTAGTGGACCAGAGGAGCACTTCATAAATCTGTGAAGCAGGAGGGGGACACAGCCCAGAGTTAACAGAGTTAATAAAAACAGGTATCATTACAGCAACATTATCTTGAAGGTAGAGGAAAATGTGTTCATTAAAGCTGAACTGGAAAAAAAAAAATAAAAAAAAAATAAATAAAAAAAAAATGCTGAAAATCACTTGTATGACCTAATTTGAAAGATTTAACTGTACATTTTTTTGTAAATTTTGCAGTAAGCAATATTTTTTGTTTCGCTTATCTTCAAAACAATAATTTCAATCTCTCATTATGGCCCACCTCTACTGTTCAGTGTCCTTGAAAGCAGCCATTTGAGCAGATTAGTAAACACAAGAGGTTTTTGCAATAGCCCTTTAATTGTGCTGATAGATGTTGTTTTCCTGTTCATAAATAGAGTGAAAGATTCTCCTGGTTTTACGCAGGGAGAGTACGTTCTATTTGGTGGCCTATAGCGTGAGGACAGCCAACAATCCCATTGAGAAATTAG
Source organism: Boleophthalmus pectinirostris (assembly GCF_026225935.1). Classification (NCBI taxonomy): domain Eukaryota; kingdom Metazoa; phylum Chordata; class Actinopteri; order Gobiiformes; family Gobiidae; genus Boleophthalmus; species Boleophthalmus pectinirostris. The sequence goes on along the minus strand of NW_026571515.1, from coordinate 33,521,200 downwards.
CAGGTCTCCCGTGCTTTTGTACTTAAATGAATAATTCAGCTGTCAGGGTGAACTAAGGGCGCCGAGACCTTGACTGTGACTGACTCAGCACTCTGCACCCAAGGGTGACACGCGAAACCCATTTCCTCCTGCTCCTCCCGTGTAAGGGCTGTTACAGTATATGTGCACTGTGCAATATAGTAGAAAGAGTTCATAGTTATTTTAATAGATGACTAGTCAGCAATACATTTTTAGCTAAATTGTTATTGTACCTATTATACATTAAGGCTTTTTAAATATATTATCAAATGTGTAATTCATGAAAATCAGAAATTGTTTCTTCTTTTTGACATTTTGATGCAACAATATGACTTTCTTTGTTGCGAAAAGATCTTTTTGTTTGTATGTTTGTCTAATTATCAAAATATGATTATATTTTATAGTTGGCTTGTCATGATTTGTTGATCAATCGTTGCAGCCTGAAGTCTTAGTATAATATTTTGATTTTCTCTCAATAATAAGTCAAATCTTAATTTTTTTTTTTTAAATCTTGCAAATCCAACCATCTGAATAGTTAGATACTTGGCAACATCTGTACATTAAATATGCAAAGATATGAGTGTGTTAAAGATGTTTCTCAGTCAGTTGTCCAAGGTTAGGTAAGGTATAATGTCCCCACTGGGAAATTCGTCCTCAGCTTTGACTTTGACCCATCCTTCAATGCCGCTGGGGCCACCTGTCAGGAGCAGTGGGCGACCGTGGTGTTGTGCCCAGGGACCCATCTCCAGATCTTGGACTGTAGGTTCACGGTCAGGAGTACCTAGCTGGAGGGTTAGAGGTTTGTTTTCTTCAGTGTCCCTCTCTTTATCTTGTTGTCCTTTTATAATCTTTGACCCAGAATGAAGAACTGGCAGTGAGCGTGAGTGTGTGTGCATGTATGTATGTACAGAGCAGATTCCAGGACACACTAGCCCCCCAGGCCCTAGAGACACAGGGCTCTGAGTGAACATCTGTTTTATTACAACCTTTATTCTGCTGCTCATATGTACTGTAATGTCAAATGAGCAGAAAGGATAAACACTAAAACAGAAAAAAATAGAATGTTTATGCTTTTGTTTTCTGTTTTAGTGTTTTATTTGTCCACTTGGGGAAATTGGTTTGCAGTGGTTTCACATTCGCATATAAGCACAGCAACTGAAATGAAAAGGTGCACAGTGTAACTTCTAAGGTGGAAGGTCTGCTACTTGCTTGTCTCCATGGAGATGTTATTTCTTTGCCTGGAATGTTCAACAGTTGGGTATTAAATGTATCTCCCTTGCACTTGTTCAATTGCAGGTGTTTTAGCTCAAAAATCCCTTTTACCATGTGCAGACTTGCTTCTCCATAGATCTGATCATTAACCTGTCTCCATTGTGAATTCCAAGTTTATTTCCATACTGTAGAATAATCAAGGCAAAACAGTAATATCTCCATGGAAACAAGCGGGTAGTAGATCTTCCACCAGAAAAGTTACACAGTGCACCTTTAACAGTCATTAATTTCATGGGAATCTGACAGAAGGATGTTCAGTCATTCAGGAGCTTTACTGCTTGTGGGATGAAAGAAAACTTTTATCTTTTCTTCTTGACCGTGGAGAGCAGAAGTGACGATCAGAGGGCAGAAGGGCAGTCTTTGTTGAGAGCGGATGTGGATCCTCTCTGAGTAGATCTCTTCCACACTGAGCACCCTCAGACCTAGCAGTTTGAGACCAGGATCTGTGCATAAGATTAAAGGCACTGTACCTGATGTATGTGAAAAACTTGACTGCTTCCTCGCATCCCAAGCCATACTATTTAACACATGCCATTCTAAACAACTGACTTCAAGACTTCAACTATAATCAATATACACTGATAATTTTGCACTGTTGTTCTGTCCATATGTGTATTTAGTATTTCTATTCAGTCAAAGTCCTTTCAAGTATTTTATAATAGTTTATTAGATTATTATGCAATTTTTTGTATTGCACTACCCCTCCCAACTAAGTTCCTACTTTGTGAATTTTCTTCAGTAAAACATATATTGTAAAACATTCAAAACAAAGCCAGATTTTCATTGAGACAAGCTGATGGTAAACTTTCCACTAGAAAACTTGCCTAGTGCACCTAAGAATTTTTTTTTTCGTATAAAAAGTTTGATATTTTGCTATTTGGACAGGACATTCTATTACCTAAATAATTGTAGCTTTTGTGATTTGATCATTGAGTGATTGGTATTAACAATAATTATCCACATTACAATAATCCTTCAAATAACAATGTCAGTGACACCAACAGTACTTCTATAAGTCCTTTAGATCTCTGCTGCTTTCCTACGGGAGCTGTTGTGCTCTAGATTAGCTGTTCATTTGAATCCACACTTTCTCTGTGCGTTTAGCCTCAGTGCCAAAGAAAAGGTGCAATATGCTAATCACCACAATGTATGCAGCTCTCATTTGCAATCTCTATTGTTCTAATGCTGCCTCTCTAATTACATACATCATGTCTTTCTCTAAATGCTAGCTCCACGCACCTTAGCGCCAGAGTCAACAGAGCCACAAATCACATGTTTTCTGCAGACTTCCCTCCTCCCGCCCTGTTGCACCAACCTGTATGCATGCCAATACACTAGCACAAGAATACCAACAGTACTGTTAAAACAGATTAGGTGTTATAATACAACCATAGTTATTTTAGAAAGTAAAGCATCAAAAGATACATATAAGGATTTTAACATAATAAAATGTTTCGCTTTTAACAAGGTCCATAATAGCGCTGTAACTACAACTAGTTCTAAACCAAGTCTAAAATTTAACTAAAGCATAAATAAAGTATAGATGTAAGTGATGACAAACCCAAATGCAACCAAAAACATGAATGAATTTGTCTCTAAATTGAACAGTTTTAGGCCTACAGTAACTCTATGAAGAGTAGATGACTGTACCTGCATTTGACCCATCTTTCAAAACTGATGCCGTAACCTCTCAACAACAGTGACTTGCCCGGGACTTTTCTCTATTGCTGTTACATCTTTTCAATGGAAAAAAGACCTTCAGTACGTTTATGAATAGAATCTTGAGATGTTGAGACGTCACCTGAAACCTATAATAGCTGATAAGAGTAAACGGAAATTGTAAATATGTATTGTATTAGATGCAATCAAGGGAAAAAAAAACAATCATTACAATTAGGGGGGTGCCAAAATATACTGATATTGACACACCATGATAATTAATGAAAAAATCTTAATTCATATCATGGGCTGCTGTATTAATATATTGGATTTCAAAAGGAATAGTACTTTAACAAAGAAATTCAGTTGTAAAAATGCATTGATTTCTTCAGTGATATATTGTAAAATAGAATTGCATGTACAGTATATAAATTTCTGCATGCATCACCATATTATTTCATAGTGAGTCATGTGTCGTGCATCATTTCAAATCATGAGGAACCCTGTGATTTTCAGCCCTAATAATCACTACAGTCAAATACTTGTGTTCTGAATAATGCTAACACTATAAGGTTTGACATGTCTAACTAAGTGCACAGACTGTAGCAGGAGCAGATGGACAGGCCTGAGGGGCAGTAGAATGGGGCAGAGCAGTGCAGAGAGCTGCTTGTGTTGATGGCTCAGATCAGGTGAGTGTCTTTACAAAGGCACTTCCTGCTCTTTTCAAGCAAACGCCTCAGGACAAATGTGACACAGAGTCACCGCAGCATCTGTGTCAGGTAATGATGCCTTCACTGGAATCTGGATAATGGAAAGCCTGACCATTTACTGTTGTTACAATCACTGTCGCCATTTGTCTCCCCCAGCAACATGTGCCTGAGTGGCCGAGAAAGTACAGTAGAGGCGCTATTTTAAGTAGAAATCCTATGTTATGTCTATTCAAACTTAATATCTGTTAACACTTAAACCTTCATATTTTGTGTTGTGTAACTTGACAAAAAAGCAGGTACGTGTGGTCCAAGGATGGCACTTGTTGGTGGGGCAGTTTAAGTAATGTTAAAAAGAACCTATATTTGTCTCGCAATGGGGGAATTTCATTGACAGTACAAGGACAGCAGAAGGATATGCTTAGACATAAAATATATGTTTTGAACAAAAGCTTTTAGAATAGTACTTGGTTTGTTCTGGGCAAGACATCAATTTTATTGCTAAAATTATACCTCAAGAAGAGTCTAAAATGTACATATAACATATCTAAATTAAATAAATCACAACACCGAGCAAATATGCATCGTGGGCTAATCTCCAAGCTAGGTGATCAAGATACTGGCTCAAGACCCACTGCTCCTGACAGTAGTGAAGGATGGGTCAAATGCAGCAGATACATTTCCTTTTGGTGTATAGTGATGCATCTTCCTTGAGTCCATATTCCCCTGTAGTCCTCTAGTTTTCCTCTGCGGTGCGTTGAGGGCCTGGTCAGGTTTCAGTGCAGACCTGAAGTCACAGTTGGCTCGAAGCCACAGACAAATGTGTTCAGGCTTTTAACTGCAGCAGACACCGGGCACATCAGTAAATTGGTCTGTCTAATGTTATATGTATGTACAGTTTGTAGCACTGAAAGCCTCTAACATGATGGAGGCTAATACACCTCTGCAATGTCACTGTCCAAAGCAGAACTGAACCATTCAATTCATGAACTGATTTTGTTATGAGATCCTTTGTCTGGGTTGCCAGCTAAAGTTTTTTTTTCTGCCAGCTAAAGTAATTTTCTGTATTTAAGGCATCAAATGTAGTTTTATTCCATGCAGATAGCTGTCTATCTATAACAAAATTGAAGTTTGACTGGTCAGAATAGATAAATTGCAATTATTTAGGCAATAGAAAGACCTTTGTGTAATACTACTGTGTATTTTGTGTATTTAGTTTAAACTTTTACAAAAATATTTTCTGTAACGTTTTTGATTCTTGTAGGTAGCAGTTAATATTTCAGTATTTTGTCAATGGCCTCTGGACGTGTTTAAATTGTGGACTGTGGACTTGACTTTATATTTTGAAGATTACATTTTTGATGTGTCCTTTGGCAAGACACAAACAAACAGAGAGGTAGTGGTGTCCCCCAGGAGAAAAGTTACACAGTGCACCTTTAACTACTCTTTTTTTAAAGACCCTATAGTTCACAAATTGTCAGACTGAATACACATATTTGAGTAACACCTCATTATTAGGCTGCCTACATCTCAAACACTCAAAATGCTCTGCTTCAACTTGTGATGTCATGAGGCAGGCAATTCCAGGGCTGAAAATGATCCAAATGCTTCCAGTGAAAATGTATAGCGTTTAAAAACACAGTGCGTCCCCACATGACATGTTTTCTGTTTAAACGTAGAACTTAGCCAAGATTTGTATGTTTGTGAGTTAAACATGTGTGAATAAAACAAAACACAGCTCCAGGTATGCTTGTGGTGAGGAAACAACATTATAACATAGTTTAGAAAATATGAAAATGAACCCTTCAAATAGTATGATGTGGGGCATCTTCTCTCCCCAGCCTCAGACAGTAAACATGACATTAGCGTTGCGGCGCTCATGCTAGCTCCATGTTAACACTGAGTCTGTCAATGACCATCCCGCTCCTTCAAAGCCTGATAGCTCTCTAAAGTGGCCTCTCTCGGTAGCTACCATTTTCCACTTGACTGGTCCCACACGCGAGGGAGCACCGGCCGCCCCGAGCAGCTGTGCCAGACTGGTCACCGAGGAGGGGGAGTGAGAGGGGCTAAGAGGGGGGAGGGAGGGCAGGAGATGAATGGGCTGCGTAGAAAGGGGAGGGTGCTAATGGCCAATGGGGAGGGGCATCTGTATGCAAGAGGTGTGTGAGCCTTCCACTAAAATATACCCTTTGGTTCGCCCTCCAAAACACTCCACGTAATAACCGTTACTGAGCAGGCCTGTCATTTATTTTATCTACTTTAAAGAGGTAACACGGCACATAATCATTCATGGATACTGCTCACTGCAAAAATATTATATATGTGAAATGCCTTGATTAAGAATATTATGTTGATTTGAGAAGTTTAGGCTTGTTTGGATTTTTATTGTTTCAGTTTAATATTGAAAACATGGTCAAAGATATGTTTATTTCTACCTAATTCAAATAACAGATGACCTATATTTTATTTATTATTTATTTTATTTATTTATCTTCTTTAAAGATGTAACATTGCAGGTGATGATTCATATATCTTCTTAAGTGTGTTGAATTCAGAATATTATGTTGATGTGAGGAGTCTGAACCTGCCTGATTTATCTTAGTTTTATTAGTGCTGTTATTTTTTTTATATATTTTTTTGGTTTACTGTTGAAGGTATTGGTCAAATATACAGTATTTCTCTTTAATACCACCTAATCAAAATGTTCTGGAAATTGGGTCTACTTTATCATCTCATTAAGTGATAATTTTGGCTGACTTACAAAAAAACCCAAAAACTAATCTGGAATATTCTGTTTTTTTTAATGACAAGTAAAACAATAAGTTAGTGTTGAAATTACATAAAGCCTACACAGTCCACACATCCACTGCAAAGAATGGGATGTTATACATGTATCTTTATGGTGGAATGTTCAGGAGATTTTTGGTTAGACACATAGCAAAAAATGTAAGAAGAAATAAAAAAAAAAACACTTGAGAAAACAAAACAAAATGGATTTAAGCAGCACATTTTCAGGAATCTGTAAAGAATACAAGCATTCATGATGCAGTTTAGGAAGTGAAAAAAGTTACTAACTGAAAAACTGTTGGCTAATACTAGCTAGGTTGTGACTTATCATTTTATCTGAGAGAGACAGCACAAATCTGCTCACCAACTAAGACCCCATCCACACTAGTATTCGAGTCGATTTCATTGCGGATGCAGTGTTCGTCCACACTAATCCGATGGAAAACGGCTCCAGAGATGGAATGATCTGGGGCCGCCAGATTGCACGAATTCATCTGAGTCCAGCATTGTGTGGACGCCTGAAAACACTGATATGCTGACATAGGTCTATGCGCCGTGAAGTAATTCACTGCCAAAATGTTAAGAGGCTAGAATATATGCCCTTTCATATATACGGTCTATGTGTATGACCTGCAGATGTATAATCTCTGAAAAGTTTAACATGAACCATCTCCAATGCGATAAAAGCATAGAACAGACTCACCATTAGCAGAACACCTGTCTGTCACAGAAAGAAAACTCATATTCCACTGAATTGTGTTCTTTAGTCCGACAGAAGCTGAACTGCATCATGGCAATGGCAAAAGTCCGTAGCCTAATGTTTATGTTTAGGAAATCAATATTGAAATCCATGAAACAAAATTTAAAAAGACAAATCTGACTGATAAATATGACGAATAGTAAATGCATTTTTAACCATATCACATAGCTCAAAATTGAAGTCCTTGTCTGTTCTGTGGTGAAAGTGCTCTTAAAAGTGACACCTCTTATGCAGTGTCTGAAGAGCAGAGTGGCAGACTGCGATTGCGAGTGGAGTTTGATGAGTGATAATTCGTCTGGTGTCTGTTTGCTGAGGCCATATGGGCTTTGTGTCAACACTCTGGGTCTGCTCCAGGCTCACGGGACAGGGCCCACACTCGGCATTTTCATAAATCATTGTTGACATCACATCAAGGTTATGTGCAAGGCATTGGGGGGTGGAAAATTGCCTTTACATTGGCGATGCAGAGGAGCTAGAGTGAATTTGGATTTGTTTACCTCATGGTTTTGGGTTAATGCTGTGATACTCAGTTGTGTTGCTATTATAATGACATGGTGACATGATAGTTTTCATGTTTTTGTAATTAGTACTTGGTTTAGTGAGATAGTACTTGTGGTAAATATTTATCATAGTTTTTCAGTTCAATGACAGTTTGTGGGGGGAGAAGTTGAAAAAAATAAATAAAAATCAACGCCGCAATGACTTACAAAAATGTAATCTCTCTGCCTATGTCATTAAAAACTCATTCAAAATGCAGACAATTTTGAGCACATTTTTTTGTCAGTTTAAACAGTGACTTAACAAAATAAGGGTGTTATCATTAACACTATTGTGCAATTTAGACAGGTTTTGGCCCTTGTTAGCATTATGGTTGCAAAAGTTATAGAATTACCTTGATGTATATTTGCTATATCTGCAAAGATGGGAAGAATACTGTTAAAATGTATTTAGTTGTAGAATACTAGATACTTCCATTAAAATGTATTTTGTAACGTATTCTGATACATGGTCAATCAGAGTACTGTATTTTGAATGCTTAGAATACTTTTGCACAGAGTTGGATTACAGTGTAAAAAAAAACCCAAAACATTACATATAAATTGAAGCAGCTTTATTTTCATTATACTGTTTGTCCAAAATGTCAAAAAAAAATCACACATACATCTTTTTTTTTTTTCAAACTAATAACTTGCAGTTCAAAGCCAAAATTGGATGATGAAGTACCATGCAATTTTGCCATGTATTCCTGTTCATTCAGAAAAGTAACTGTATTCTGAATACCACCAAATAAAAGAGTAACTGTACCAGAATACAGTTTCACAAAATTTAATATGTATTTTAGGTACATCTATTTAGGTACTTCTCAACACTGTATATCTATCTATCTATCTGCTGCCTGTGTCCAACCACAGAGTAAAATTGTAAACCTCACCTAAATTTAAATAAAATGAACTAGGCAGGATTGCAAGTATAATCTTAAATATAATTCTGTTGACTATGTTTTTGTGAAATTAATAGTCTAACCTGTAACTTTAAGCCTCTTTGTTGGTCTCTTCCTACCCCACCCACAGTGAGGAGGTAATAATTAGCTCACTACACCAGGGTAACAAGTGTGCACCCCCTTCCTGCTGTGGTGTGCTGTAATTGGTCCCCTCATGTGGCACTGGAGGCCCCAGAACAAAGGTTCCCAGAGGGAGAATCCGTGCTGACCCATGCTGAACCCTGCACAACAATGACAGGCAGGAAACATTTACATATGCTGACAGACTCGTCTCCCTCATGGTGCAGTGCTTGCTACTTCATTAAAGCTACATCAATACCTGCTGATAGAAAATGAGGAGTGGGCCCGGGCGCCTCTCTGTCTGACTCACACACAGCCAATGACATCGTCCCGTCACATCCAATTTCTAATAAATGGACAGCGTTTATTAAATGGGCCGAGTGTGATGGAGGGAGGCGGTGAGAGGCTGTCGAGCTGTCTGTGAAATGTCTGCATGCATCAGCAATTGGTTTACCCACAAGCTGTTCACCTGCAAATCAGCTGCCAAAATGTGTCAAACCTGCCCCCACTGGAAGCACAAAACACAAGAAACATTTGAACAAAAATATTATCACTATTATTATTATTTCAGAAAAAATCATTGGGAGAAATTACACATATTTACTGTACCATTTAAATGTTACAGTCCACATCACACAGACCCAGTGAAGGAGGACAGGTTTAAAGTCAGACAGGTGACATATCTGTGGATTCAGCAGTGAGCTCTGCATGGCGGTGCTGTGAATGAGCTCGTCCCGTTGAGGAGAGGGAGAGACGGCTGCTCATTTCGCTGAGAGGGGCTGAGTGGAAAGGGGGGGTAAAGAGAGGAGGGGAGTGCACTGCAAAAACAACTATATCTTACATGAATTCATTCATTACCTGAATTTACAATAGTACTTTAAATCACATGTTAAGTTTTAACTTGTTTTAATACAAATTTGTGAAGGTCCAAGTTTTTTTGACATGCTTCTTGATGGATGGATGGATTCATTGTTTTATTTTCACGAAAGCACATTCCCGGCTTGTGAATTTTGTTTCATAAAGTTCTTTTTTCTGAATTATTTCAACTTGTTTAGATTAACTTCTTATTTCAAACTATAACTTAGTTGTCTTTTTTTTTTAATTCATCAAGTGAAAAATGTAATGAAGCACATCAGATATTCTTGGTTGTGTAAGCAATTCAGTATAATCCTGACATTCAAATTATAATCCAAATTCACATAATTTGAACCCATGCCATAGGGAGTACGCGATTTTGACAATTCTATGACAGTTCATCAGAAATATGCTAAAAATGTACCTGTAATTGTCCCGTTTGATGTATCATATATATTGTGAATTGTCTGTTAAATTACCCCATCGACCCAAAACATGCACAATTGTTTAAATCATCCAGCTAAGGTTGTCCTGTTTAAATCTAGCTCAAAATCTGGAGATGGGTCCCCTACAACACCCACTACTCCTACTACTACTGAAGGATGGGTCAAATGCAGAGGATGAACTTTCTTATGGAGGCATTACCATTACCTTAACCTTACTACACAGCACATTTTAGTTGTTTATTCATGATGAACTATTTTTTATCATAGAAAATATATACACATATTATCTCATCTGTACTTGTGGATCATTTTAAACCATTTAAAATCACTATCAGGTGCCCTATAGGTGCACAAATTACAGTAGCTTTCCTGTGTAAAAAGTTTGCACTTGTCTTTTGAGGAGTTTTTGCTCTTATAGTTGTAATAAATCTGGCAGCCCTCACTAAACAACTCTGAGAAATTGTGTTGGGTTTTTACTCCACCCTGAGATTTTGCATTTGTACATGGGCCATTTGTGTCAAAACATACAGAAAAAAACAATAGCAGATGACTGAGAAACAATATGGATTTTTGCAGAATCAACAATTGAAGCACTAAACTGTTATTTATCTCAGGTAAAAGATTTTCAGGTGGAGATGTCTTCCACATTTGAGAGATACCTGATACACTGCAAACCGTTTAAAATGAACTAGCTACTAGTTTTTTAGTAATTGTTCATGTTTTTAAGACAAAAATCAGGTATTAATTAACATTATTATGCCATTAAACTTGATCTATCTTGCATAATTCCATTATAATTAGTTTAAATGCTGAGAAGCTGAATGTTATTACACCGGGTTTACACCAAATACGAGTCAGATGGACATTGGGACCTGTGCTGTAGGTTAAATTGCATCGTAGACGTCACAGTTTCACTAAGACCTAGAATCACAGTTCACAGCTGGAAAGTGGTTTATTACAATGATTAATTAGAATATTGCAGAAGATAGGTAGGAAGGCAAGCAGACAGGCACCAGGACACAGAAAAGGGTAAATCCAAAAATGTACCAAAACCCCAAAAGCTAAGACTGAGCCAAGGTTGATTTAACTAGTAGTGGAAACAACAATCTGGTGAGGAGTGAATGAAGAGCCAGGCTTCTTATACTGCAGCTGATGGGATGATGGGATACAGGTGTGCCATCTGCTAAACATGGTTTGTCAACGCCCATGTGACGCCCGTGTGACACACAGGTCAGATGGAGACTCAGACAGAACACAGAAGGGAGGAGGAGATGCAGAGGCAAAAACCAGGAGCGGATCCTGACAGTAGATTGCTGTAAATTAACAGCACAGTCTGTTAATCCTCAAATAAGAGACAAAGATATGTATATTTTTATCATTATTTTTATTTGTGTGTGTGTGTGTGTGTGCGTGCGGATGGTTGTGCATGTGTGTGGGGTATCATTTTGACTGCACTAGAATTCTAGTATTAAATCCTAAAGCCGTGAAAAAATACTATTAAATTTTCTTATCTATAGCTATTGCTCAAATATAAATATGTATGTGTATATGGGGCTGGGTTTTTGTATACATAGGCAAGGTGAGCTAAGTGTCTTGCCTAAGAGCACAACAAAATTGTGCTCAGATAGGAGCAGGATCGTTGGTTGTCCTGAAGATGTTTGCCTCAATCCCATCGTTTATCTCCCCATCACTGGTGTCCCATGGTGGTTCCTCTTCTTGGTGTTGAACATAGACTCTTAGCAGTGGTAACTTGAAGCTGGCATTTGCAAACTTCTCCTCCAGAAGATCAACTCCATTGTCACTGCAGAATGTGGTTTTGCTTGATTAAGCTCGATGATCACAGGTCCCTGGTTACTCTCGGTGGGGTCTTGAAGATGTTGGCCTGAATGCTGTTGTTTATCTCTACATCACAGCTATCACGAGTGCTCCTCTTCTTGATTTCTGAATGTAGACAGCCATTGGCAGTGGTAACTTGAAGCAGGATTTTGCAAATGTCTCCTCTATATTGAGACTCCTTCAGTAGGTTTTCTTCATTCTTAACACTCCATGAGTGGGGGGAGTCACACTTTTGGATTTTCTTCTTGGCCTGTATTTATTGAGTGGTTCCTGAGGGCTACTAGGAATGTTGTTGTTGTTGTTGTTAATTACTATGTCCATCATGTCTCGTGCACAGTTTGCTAGTCACTTTGGTCCACCTCCAAGGTTGTTATAAATGGGTGATATAAGGCATAACCTAGAGTTATCCTCTCCCTATAATAAGTAGAAATTCACAAAGCTTCAGAAAGGTAAGCCTGTCTCTGAATTCTGGATTATTGGTGGGTAGGATTGGATAGCTTCATCTAAACTGAAACCTTGTAGAGGACCTAGACTGTTGAGTGGCTCCAAATCTATTTTGTTTTCTCTTCTGGGGTCTTCAATCTCCACCGTCCGTCCTCCTCCTGGGTATAGAATTCCTTTGTGAATTTGCCCTTGTTCAAAATTTCATCAGGAGAAAAACCCAGGACATCAATAAAGGTCATCTGGTTTTCATAGAGTGTGCCAGAGAATGGGTGAACACCCAAGTTCAGATGGACTAGAATACAGCCCACATGGCTCCATGGCTTCAGACAGAGGCAGGCCTAGGCTTACCTGTGGAACCTTGAAGGCATTTGGCTGCACCTGCATTCACTGTTTCAGCTCTGACTTTAGATAGGATACGCCAGAGTCAATCAATTTGACTTTAAAAGGGTAGGGTAATATTTGTGATTCACGAGCATCACGTTGTTTTGTTTCAGGTCTGTGTGCACCACCCCAAATTCTTTGAGGCCTTCAAAGGCCACCAGAAGCTGAGCGATTGGTCTGATCTCACTCAGTTTTAACCCTCATGCTCTCCTCGGGGTCACATTGTGACGTTAATCAGACCCAAAAATTTATTTTCTCACCTGGTGAGAATTTATTTGATACATTTTTGGGTCTGATTGACCCGCCCCAAAAAAGCGGGAAGGAAAAAAAAAATTTCTTCAGGTCAATGTGACCTCGAGGAGAGCGTGAGGTAGTCTTCCAATTGGTCTTCATGTCTTTGAGGCTAATGTCCAGTATTTCAAAAGCCAGGCAGTTTTCATTGCTCCAAACAAAAAAGTCAATAAATTAGACAATATTGTACATTTCTCCTGCACTCTCACATGGTGAATCATGCAAATTTCTTTCTCAAGCGCTTCCTGATTGTCATCCTTTATC